>NC_064625.1:169878268-170013268 GCF_023898315.1 Schistocerca nitens
CCAAGTTCGAGTCTCGGTCTGGCACACAGTTTTAATCTGCCTGGAAGTTTCATATCAGCACACACTCCACTGCAGAGTGAAAATCTCATTCTGGAACAGACTAATGTTAAGCATAAGTCTTTGGAAAATGTATCACTACAACTCAATTGTTCGTAAGTATTGTTTTTAATCAGTTGCTGTTTGACTTAGATTTATCCTTAAACATCTCGTTATGCTGTGTGGTATTAATGTGCTGAAACACTTTTCACACAGAAAAAAAAGAAGACACTGAAAATATTTTGTCCAAACTAGTTTACGTATTTTTGTAAGAATTCTGATTGAGAGGTTTATGTGGGTGGCATTCCCTAATTATGACACTGAGCAGCTGTGCACACTTAGGCTAACAAGTGTTGCACAAGACACTGCAGCTTGGAACTCAGGGGTTCACTGTCCACGCCAGTGACATCGTTACAATATGATAACTGACTGACGAAGTGATGATCCATCTGCCCAATTGCAGCAAGTTTTTCTCCTTGCAGTTTCTTTCATATCCTGGCTGTTCTTCATCGCATCTTTCTTACTCGTACATCCGAGGTTAATTTTTATAAACCGATGAAAAAAAGAGATTCACTGATTGATAAGCAACAGCTAGGAGTGAAATGTGCGCTTTTAAAACCACATTTTTTGGTAAATATGCTGCGCTAATTAAAAATGAAGTAAGCAAAAACGTTTTCTTGAAAAATAAGCATAATCAGACCTAGATTCATACATATGGATGTCACACTCCTGTTGTAAGCATGAAACAGATGAGAATGCACTACAGTTGGCCATGTTTACACTGAATGAAATTAAACATGTATAGAGGTGAAAAAAATGGCTTTATGTAGTTTCATACATTGTACCAGTAACAAAAAGCTATTCAGACAACGGTTACTGATACTACGTACACACAAATGGGTAACTGATCATTATTCTGGAAGTGTCAAATGTGGAATAGGTGAGACAGTCTCACTCAACCTCAGCAATAGTTCTAATGTTGTTGTAACTGAATTTGTGGAAATGTTTTTAGAATGGTGCGTACTATCTGTTGTAGTGCATGTTGCAATCTGCTCCTGATGTGTGCATTCTTGACAGCAGTGGACAAAATACAGTTTAAGATTAAATCCCAGAAAGATTGCAGATTGAAGGTGGTGCTGTATACAGTTCTCGCCAGCTATCTGAAAGTTTCGCGACCGTTACAATGTAACTGCCAGAGTCAATGTGCAGAGAGGTTTCTGTTCACACTGAAACCTACGGCTACCTTCAGTTTGCCGTGTGTATCCATTCCGCGTTTGTACGAGCAGCGCGCAGTGACTTCAGCTTGAAATAATGACGCCTATTAGTACTGTACTTTAGAACTGAAAGGCATAAATCTGAATAGTGAATCTTGGGAGAATGAAGATAACATTTTCATGTTTATGGAAGATGAGTCCACACAGGGAAGGACCATTTTGATGCAGCAGGTTTACCGGCATTTAGCTACATTATGTGATTCAATATTTTATCACCAGCTGATTTCTTGCACTTCAGCTTCTGTACAGTTTTGTTCTGCCCATCTTCTGTAACTGGTTTCAAGAACATGGTTCCATGTGATTTTTTTGCTACCTTAGTAACGTTCTTTTTTGGACTATTTATTTTTTAAGTTACATATCACATTTATGTACTGTATTTTATGGACTATAAGACACTATGGACTATAAGACACACTTTAATTTTTAAGCAGTTTTTTTTTTTAAATTAACAATTTGACCATTTTTATTATTAGACTGCAAAGCCAGCCTAAAAAAAATTGAAATCCCTGAAAATCATCACCTGAACTTTCTTCTTCTTCTTCTTTTTCTTTGTCATCATCATCATCATCATCATCATCGTTGTCCTCCTCATATATAAGATGGTCATCACTACCATCGAGAGCGTCACTTATTCTGCACGTCTTGATAGATTTATCAATAATGTTTTCTCTCACTCTAGATCATGACTGTTTTATCCAGTGAATAAACAGATCTAGCACAAGAAGAGGACTCTTCTTCGATAAAGCACCTTTCCTTCTTTCCCACACTCCATGAACACTCGACAGGGGTCAAAATAACCTGTTTCGGTTTTTAAGTGCTAGCTATGTTTTCAAGAATGATTCAACCGACATTTACTTTGTGACATTTATTTATTTGGCATGTACTTTCATTATATTAAAAACAGTGCATTTTGCCTAGTTGATTATCACTTTTTTCCAGTTTTACCTTTAACACCCAGAGGGGTCACATTGACCCCAGTAAAAAAAAAAAAAGGTATAATTTTGTTTTAGTTTATCTCGTGCATTCTCAAACCTCGGCTACTTTACTCTGTAGTGCAACAATTTACTTTCATTTATATTATTCCCATATGAAATGACAACAATTGGACACCATTCACCATTGTGCGTCATTCCCTTGTAAGAATCAGTATTTCAAAGGTGATTGTGAGCTGAAGATAGAAATGAACCGGAAAGAGTATTTATGAGATGACGAGATTCTTGCAGAGTTAAAAAGAGTTATGGAGTGTGATTCAGATGGTGGCGAACTTTTTTCTGATGATTCAGAAGAAGAGTTTTTAACACGGGCATTGAGAGAAGATGAATCATCTAATAATAATGATTCTGATTCTTCATATACAGATAATGGAAGTTTACAGTCTAGTAAGTATATTATTATTGTTGTTGCTAATTTATAATCTTAATAATCTTATCTACATATAATGTTACTGTACTTAATATAGATTTTATGGTGGCTTTCTTACATTTGTTCTATTATTCGTGCTCTGTAGATTGAGAAGAATCATATAACAGATGAGGAGATAATCCTGCTCCTCGGAATGTACAAGTGACTGCTTCTTCATCATCTGATGAAAGACAGCAGTCTGGATACAAGCAGCGCCTAATTCGCAATGTGGACGTCTTCCTAAACACAATATTTTGTGAGAATCTCCTGGACCTACATGACATGCAAAAAGAAATGTAAGTGATGAACTTGTATCATGTGCTTAGCACTTGTTCATAGACAATTATACAAACATATCTTGAAATGTACTATAACAGAGGCACACAGAGTACTTGGAAATGACAGCTGGTCAATGACCACAGAAGAGCTAGAAGCATTTGTTGCAATTATTTATGCTCGTGGTTGCTAAAGTACAGACCTTCACAGCTTATGGTCAGATTACTAGGGCCTACCATTTTGTGTGGAAGCCGTGAGTAGAAATAGATTCTGTGCGATTATGAGATTCCTGAGGTTCGACAAAAATGTCGATATGGTCTGTACGATTACAGAATGATCGCAAGATGAAAGGGTTTCAGATTATGTAGTAATGCATCTTATGAAACCATTTCTGGGCAAAGGCAGAAATGTCACTGCAAACAATTACTTCACTTCACTTCACTCAAACTAGCCAAAAAAAAAAAAAATTGAAAGAAAAATCAACCTCCATTGTAGGAACAGTAAATACAGCAAGAAGAAAAATACCACATGCTCTGAAGTCCTTGAAGAGTCCTCTGTATTCCACAAAAATTTTAAAACATGATGATAATTCCTTGACAGTCTATCAAGGAAACAAAGCAAAAAATGTGCTAGTAATGTATTCCCTTCATCCTAGTGTTACCATAAATACAATTGAGAAAAAGCTCCACAAACTGTATGTTATTACAACAAAATGAAGTTTGGGATTGACATAGTAGACAAAATGGTGAGGCAGTATTCAGTCAAGGCTTCCTCAAGAAGGTGGCTAGTGCACTCCTTCTACAAAATCCATGACTTAGCAGGAATAAATGTAGTATTTAGGGCTGTTACTGGGAAGAAGATCACAAGAAGGCATTTTATTCAGCAGCTTGCAGATGAACTATGCTCTGAATGTGTGAAGAGCCACTTTCCTCGTATGACCACAGACAAGTATGAAAAGAATGAAAATGAAGATTAAGACAAAGATGAAATGCCACAGAAGCGCTGTAAATGTCAAGTTCTCAAATTCTGCAAATGTAATAAAACTATTTTCAAGTGCAGTGTTTGTAAAAAGATGGTTTGTGGAAAATGTACAAAGGAAACTGAATACAAATGTGTCAACTGTGTAAAACAATGAAGTAGCTGAAGTTTCTGTGCATTTGAGAAGTTCAATTTTTTATTAATTTAGAACAAACAGAAGCCCGTCACTTGCTTACATTTGTTTGGGTGTTACCGGGTTCAGTGATTTTTGTTTATATGGCAATAAATAATATAGTTTGTCTGTTCTTTTTATTCACAACTCTGTATCTAAAATGGCTATAAATCTTGTAAACATTGTTGTTATTGTGGTCTTCAGTCCTGAGACTGGTTTGATGCAGCTCTCCATGCTACTCTACCCTGTGCAAGCTCCTTCATCTCCCAGTACCTACTGCAACCTACATCCTTCTGAATCTGCTTAGTGTATTCATCTCTTGGTCTCCCTCTTCCATTTTTACCCTCCGTGCTGCCCTCCAATACTAAATTGGTGATCCCTTGATGCCTTAGAATATGTCCTACCAACCGATCTCTTCTTCTAGTCAAGTTGTGCCACAAATTTCTCTTCTCTCCAATTCTATTCAATACCTCCTCATTAGTTATATGATCTACCCATCTAATCTTCAGCATTCTTCTGCAGCACCACATTTCGAAAACTTCTATTCTCTTTTTGTCTAAACTATTTATTGTCCATGTTTCACTTCCATACATGACTACACTCCATACAAGTACTTTGAGAAAAGACTTCCTGACACTTAAATCTCTTTGTAGATCTGTTTGTAAACATTAAAATATAATATAATATGAAATATAATAAATGCTTAAAATTTCGAAAGAAAACTTTTTCTAAAATGACCCCTCTGTGCATTCGAGGGGGCAGGCAAAGTCTGGGCGTCTGAGTGTTAATCCATAATTTCGTACCAGCCTCATCCATCCAACCCTTCTCATGTAAATGAACAACACCTGCTGGTATTTTGGAAGGGATTGCCATTGTTTTGCACTTGAAAATAATCACTGGGTTAGGTTTAGCACCGTCAGCACAGCATGAAAGGACAACAGTGTAGTGCATTATTTCGTAGTATTATAGTTACAGTTTTAGCTCCTTTCATGGCAACAGCTCTGTCACTCGGCACATCAAATGTGAGAGGAGTTTCGTCCATTTTGGCTTAGTTCCGTACTGGTTTTCTTTCGGTGTTGAATAATAAAGCGATGGAAAGATAATATTTTCTGTTCTTCATACTCTTGTGGCATTTTTTGTGATACTTTGGTTTTGGTTTGCATGCTAAGCCCATGATGGTTCATAAACCTGTAGCACCAACCAACTCCACCCTTAAAGTTCCTGTAGCACTAGCTTACGAGCACGTATTTGAATCATTTTTGTATTAATTCCAATGCCATTTTAATGGTGTTCTTGAATGCATTTCAGTCTGTCATCTTCTAGTTTTGGCCATTTTGTATTCAGTCCTCTGTTTGCACATTTAGTCTTCCTCATTTTTTTCCCGTTCTTCTTTACTACACAACAAATCACAAATGAATGAGATTTTCACTCTGCAGCGGAGTGTGCGCTGATATGAAACTTCCTGGCAGATTAAAACTGTGTGCCAGACCGAGACTTGAACTCGGGACCTTTGCCTTTCCAACTGAGCTACCCAAGAATGACTCGTGCCCTGTCCTCACAGCTTTACTTCTGCCAGTATCTCGTCTCCTACCTTCCAAACTTTACATGCCCGCGAAAGGCAAAGGTCCCGAGTTCGAGTCTTGGTCCGGCACACAGTTTTAATCTGCCAGGAAGTTTCAAATCACAAATGATTTTTTCTATTGGTGGAGGGCAGAAATGCCACTCAGCTGCTCTATTTCCATGTTATTCTGCATATACTATTAGTTTTAATTTGTAGCCCACATCATACAAATACATTTTATTTTATTCCATTACAAAATTAGCTCCTAACAAAAATATTGTAGTGTTACTGATAACAATAATCACTTTCAATTCAAGTTCACTGCCACAGTAGACTCCAAAGATCCATCATAGACTAGACAATGTTCTGGGTTTGTGATAGCTGGGGGGGGGAGGGAGTCAGTGTCAGCAAGCTCGTAAACCCCTGCGACTCACGTTCGTCATGTCGGTGCACTGCTGCTGCCAGTTGAATCCAGTGTTGCCAGACAGAGATAGGTTGAAAAATCGCAACTCACACACACGACTGCAGTCTCAGGCAACTGAAAACACAGCTGACAGTGTGGTTTCAGTTGTCTGAGACTTTGTAGGAGTGTTTTTGTTGTGCCTATCTGCGACTCAGCATCTCCACTACACGGTTAGTAGCTACTTTCCGTGGTCGCGTTCTCGCTTCCCGAACACGGGGGCCCGGGTTTGATTCCTGGCGTGGACAGGGATTTTCACCTGCCTCGAGATGACTGAGTGTTTGTGTTGTCCTCATCATTTCGACATCATTCATGAAAGTGGCAAAATTGGACTGAGCAAAGGTTGGGAATTTGTACGGGCACAGATAACCACGCACTTGAGTGTCCCACAAACCAAGCATGATCAAGCTACTTTCCTTCTCATAATATTGTTACATTACATCCTGGACTATCAATTTTTGGACATTTTTATACTATATATTTGATCTGAACTTTGTTTCTTTAGAATAAATTCTCGTCAATGATTAGAAAACTTTTGATCCTACTACCGGTTTTGGTCAGCAATGACAATCTTCAGATTAGTTTTATAACATGTCCTACCATAACAAAGCCACAAAATCAGCTAAGCACTGTCACACACATTTAAAATATGGCGTAAACTAGGCCACAATACTGTCAATACATCTTTCTCTTTTCTTTCACCATTAATTACAATCCAAGCTCTTTGTCCTTTTTTTTTAGCTCATTATGGTGATACTGATTGCTCTTGCTGTTACATCTCTTATTATGTAATATTTTATAGTTTTCACTTTGCCTACCCACCTTGGAGCCTCTTCCATCCTACACAGTTAGGTATATTATATCACTGGTAATCAATCCGTTGTGTTTGATTTTGCTGCTTTTCTTCTCCCTTTATTTTGAGGAATGCTTCATTGAAAAGGTGTTTCATTGTTGTAATACAGGAATTATACTTTTCATTTACATTCCGCTCCTGTAGGGTTTCATCCCAGGTTTCCTTGTGTATCATTGTTCTACAGGTGTTAATATTTTGCTCACTGATGGTCCTGGTTTCTTTGGTGGTTTGTTTTGGTTCTGACACTGTCATTACTCAAGTAGAAGCAAATCAGCTATCCATAATGATAAGATATTTCTGTCTACACACACACACACACACACTCTCTCTCTCTCTCTCTCTCTCTCTCTCTCTCTCTGTGAAAAGCACTGTAAAGGCCAGAAAGAGTGACAACTGTTTCAGGAACTACAAGAAACGGAGAGAATAGAATACCATTATTTGTCAACTCTCTGGAACTCCTGGTGGCAAGCGGTTATTACTGTAGCGGTATGAAAATATTTCGTTCACTCCAGTAACTACTCTCTCCAGAAATATCACAGGGTTCTACGACCTTTAACTGGGGTCAGGAACACAGTTAGCAATTTCCAGGTGACCTGTAGTGGTAGCCCATTAACCTCCAGAGAAAAGTACTGACCTCTGACAATTATTTCCATAGTCGCTCTAATTCCCTATGGTAACTAATGACTCAAGGGAACTCCAGTACAAGTGCAATGCCTTTAAGGTCACTCCTATCACCCACCACTATGACATTAACTTTATTTAATTTTTGTGCTAAAAGTAGTGAGAGCGCACGAAATAATACATAGTTCTATCAACAGATGGCGCGCAGTCTCTCACTTATTTCCGTGATGCATATAACACTTTCCAGATGGTCTATTCCTCTCCACTGTAGCCAGATCTCAGATCAGTTGACGCGAAAGCGTACTACGATCTTCAGTAAACAGATGGTGTGAAGCACTGTTATTTAAGTAAGTACTAGTATCAGATGAGTGGTTATCACAGCAACTGCTACTTCTCAATAACCGGTTATTTCTATCAGTTACGTGTTTTTTTTTTTTTTTTTTTTTTTTTTTTTTTTTTGCCACCTCTAATGTAGACCATGATGTTAGGCGATACTGATTTACAGAATATTGGGGAAATATTTGCAGTCATGTTCATTTCGTTACAGGCTTCTGTATCTTAAGCTAGATGCTAAACAATGTCATATAACCGCATATAGTTGTTAGCCGTATCAAGCAAAAACATATTCCCACTCGGTAATACTGCTACACTTGATAACCATATCAAGAAGGGGACTCTGTAACCTAAACAGAAGCAACTGTCCAGGGCTGTTAAAAAGACAATTTTTAGGGGGCTCAGATCGTATAATCCGAGTCGACAAATATATGTGTAACACAAATATGATTGTATAATCTGAGTCGACAAGTATATGTGTAACATAAATCATAGTCGAAGGAGTCTAAAAAAGTGTTGGTGTTACATTACAAACACGGAGACAGGCAACAGTACGGAGGTAGCTACAGATAGTATGAAACCCTCTTTTAATTTTTTACTATTTTATAAATATCATTCATGCATCTGCAGCTGGTTTGATATTTCACTGCACACATGTGGACCAAAAATTCGAAAGCCGCGATCAGTGATAGATTTCAGATTCCTAATATCAAGGCTATGTTTCTTATTTGTGTTGTCAGGTTGTTCTGTAGTCGAATACCTTGGTCAAATGGTGACTATTTTATTGTTTAGACGTGGAGTTTTCTATCAAATGCCACGATAATGGGACATTCACATGTGTTGAAATAATGTCAATTTAATAATTACACTTTGAGTTATTTTCTCTTTGTCTTTGGCACATTCCAAAGGAAGTATTGAAAAGTAAGTTTCACACTAGGCCAGTAAAATGTTTCGTGACTGGCACCTGTCCAAGTGGCTACAGAATATGGTGCCCCAAACAACACAAAGTTGTATTTGGAAGAGCTGTAATTTTTGCAGAAGACAAGTTTCTATTTGAAGGTGAAAGTAGTGACGATTGGATCTTGAAGGAGACTGTTCAAGTGAACAACCTAATGCAGAACATAGCAAGAAAATCAAGGACTTCAGAATGGAACGAACTTTGAGGAAACTGAACAAACTGCTGAAAGTAACCCAGACCCATGATGTCAAAAGAAGTGAAAGGGAGTAGAAATTCTGCAGAAAAGTGATAGAATAACAAGAAAACATAGGTACTTTAAGAATTATACAGTGTTTGCCCTGAATGCAGAAGAAATTGTGGGAAGACTTGCCTCAGAAGTTTGAAGAAGTGAAGGTTTGGCATGATGAAGAATGGAAAAACGCAATAAAGGAAAAAATGGATGATCTGTCATGTCATGGGACTTGGACGTATGCACCACTTACAGCCAGCAAGAGTCACTGACAGTAAGTGGGTGTTCAGAGTAAAAACAGACACGTCTGGAAATATTCAAAGATATATGACTATGAGGAGAGACATGCTCCAGTTGCTAAATTCACAACAATAAGCATGAGATCTGGTGTAAAGATTAAAGAAAGTCTTGTATGCAAACTCAAAAAAGCTTTACGTAGACTGAAGCAAGCACCAAGATCTTTGAACTCGACATTTGACAGTTTTATGAAGGAAATCAAGTTTCGACAACCCAAAAGTGACATGTGTGTCTACGTTGAAAGCACTGATGATTGTAATACTTATTTTGCTTCTATATATAGATGATATTCCAACTGCCAGTAATCCTAAAAAAACAAATTCACCGATTTTAAGAAGAAGTTAAAATTAAAATTTCAAACGTGAGAACTAGGAAAACCAAAATCATTCTTTGAATAAATATGCCCAAGACCTATGGAAAAATGTTTCTTAGTCAATATGTTTATCTCTAAAACTTATTGACAAGATCAGCATGGAAAACTGTAAACACTGCGAAACACCAATGGAAGTCAAACCCTACTGATGATGCTCGTGGTGAAATGGATGAAAATAAATCATACAGACAATTAATATGTTCTTTGATGTATATAATGGCAGCTACAAGAACAGACATTAGTTAATCAGTTAACTATTTTAGTGACAGCAAAATAAACCAACAGAATTCTACTGGAAAGGTTTGAAACGAATTCTTTGGTATATTAAAGGAACACTTGATGTTGGCCTGTGTTACAAAAATTGAAATTTTAAATTCTCTTCGCTGCTATGTTGATTCTGATTGGGAAGATCTACAACAGAATTCATACTTTTGTTTTGGAAATACAGTTTCTGACTACAAGAAGACAGGCGTGTTTCACTGTCTTCAACAGAAGCAGAATATACAGCTTTGGCGACAGCTATGACACACCTTGGCTTAAGAATCTTCTTGAAAAATTTAAAATATTTGTGAAAACTCTGTTTATGAAGATAATCAGTCACACATATGTCAATTACAGAAGTGGGAACAGAGATGACTGAAGCACCTGGACGTAAAATACAGTTCCATGCATCAGCTATATAACAAAGGCCATCTGAATGATCAATACGTTAGAGCTCTGAGGAACAAGTGGCAGATATTTTACTGAAAGCAGCTATGAGTGCACAGTTCAATAGACTGTGTTAAAAGCTTGGGATAGTGAAATTAATGGGTACTTAATGAAATTATTAAATTGATGTGGGTTGTTGAAGTAATGACAATTTAATAATATGCTTTGCTACTTTCCAGCACTTTGGAAGACATGGCATCAGCAAAAGCATGGTTTAATAAATTGTGCAACAACTTACAGAGAACAGTCAAAGTTGCAGTAATAATTTCCCTTTTTACTTGATGACTATGGACCGAGAAATTACCCGATATTTGACAGCTTTCACTTACAGCTACAATATTGACACACCAGCTGCTGGCTACCACTTGGTTGCAGGTGACACACAAACACGCCAGGTCACTTCACAAATGCTGTTAATGTGTAATGTAGAGCAATGTTGGATGTAGCAGTCACCAGGGATGTTGGAAATGCGAGATGCATTTTAAGTAACCAATGACGACCATGACAGATGAAGTGTTTTGTAGGCCAGAATTCAAACTTGTGTCCTAGGCTAACCACAACCTCATCATGTGCAATGCATCAGAGAAAACAGCGATCAACGATCTGCGGCAGAACTAAAAATCACGGACGCTTTGTTTACAGTGATTAATGCAAAGCTCTATGAGCAAACTCAAAACAGAAAAACAAATTTTAGCCCTGAAGCAAACTGCAATTTCTCACTGCCAGTGGTTCCCTGAAACGATCGTCACACTGGCTACTAACCAATGAGCAATCCTCATTAGCACCTGGTTGCAGATTATAGGCAACACATGCAGATTCCAGGCAAAAAAAAAGAATGACAGGAAGAAAAATAAAGAGTAAATAAAAAAGTCAATATGATGTGGCAAAGTATTAGAAATAAAAAAACACATTTAAACCAATTAATTGAATAAAAATAATAATCACATTCTTTTGATTAGATTTATAAATCGAAAAAAAAAATAAAATAAAATAAAATAATAAAATGAAAATTGTTTTCTTTGGCATGATTTGATCCACAACCTTCTACATCATGTTTATATTATAACCATTGCACTATGCCCCAACACGAGTAATTTGTTATATCAGGTTGGTGCCCAAGTCCAAAGAGTTCTTCCACAAGTTTAATGAACATAACAGAGACTTTAGTCTACAATAATAAACCCTCCTTCACTGCTTACAATAGTCAGCCAATGTTAGGGAAATATTTGTTTCTGCGTCAGTAGAGAGGACACGGTTTTTCGGTGAAGAATTCATTGAGCCACGTTTGGAGCACATTTTTTATCCGGAGAGGAAATTCCACGAATGTTACCTGATATAGAGTGGAAAAGGTGAAAATCTGTGAGCACAAGATCAGTTTAATAATGTGGGTGTGGCACGACTTCCCAACCAAACTTCTGCTGGACTGACAAAAAATAAATAAATAAATAAATAAATAAATAAATAAATAAATAAATAAAAAATAAATTAAAAAAAATACTGTACAGGATGCAGGCAGACATCATTGTGAAGCAACATCACTTCATGCGGACTTCTTGGTCGTCTTTCTCAGACTGTGTGTGCAAGACAGTAAATGCCAGCAATGATAGTTACACCCTGGGGATACAATTCATAGCACGCCACACTGTCGACGCCCCACCGGGTGCATAACATTATCTTTTGTGAATTTGTGCAGCTTTTGTACAGGATGTTGCTGTTGTGTTTGGGCTCAACCATTACTTTCTTTTCCTTACGTTAGCATAAAGACAATTTCTCATCACCAGAATAGGAATGGTCGATGTTTACAAGCCAGTTGATAAGCAAATAGAGATATACATATGGGGGGACCCATTGATTTTTGACTTTGGTCGTGCACAATAGTTGATCACAGTTCACCAAATGTCCCAGTTCTCGAATACACTGACATGCAGCATTGTGGATTAATGTTTCAATGGTCTTCATCAAACTGTGAAGGTCCTCTTGAACTTGGAGGGTCACTACTGTCAAAATCGTCCTCCTCTAAACGAGAAAACCATTTTCTTGCCGTGTTCTGTCGAACGGCGTTATCACCGTACACCGTGAAAATGTTTCTGGCTGCCTCCGCTGCTGTCATCCCTCTATTGAACTCTAATGGGAAATGTCCGCATCACTCCACTTTCTAGCGTACACAGCTCCACTCGCTATAAACAAATGACAAAATGTAAACTTAGATAGCAACAATGAACCACAAAGAATGGTAATCCATAAATAAACACGTATCAACATGCGAGACAAAATGCTATGAACTTATGTGTTGACCTCATATTTGTCAAAGTGTAAGGAAAAGCAAATAGTTATTCATATGTTACATAATTAAGCATTAAGTGGAAGAGTTTGACACACCTTAAAATAAGGTTTTATATTTGATAATTGAAAAAAAATTAAATAGGGATTAACAGAAAGATAGAAGGGTTATCAGCAGAAAGTGAAAAGCTGCCATATCACATACATACATCGTATCTGTCAAAGTAATTGAGAGGGAAAGTAACAAATTAAAGGAAACTTCTGAATTCCCATTGCTACTTCAAGATTTTAAAATGAGTAGTTCGTAACTGTATTGATAAGAACAAACAAATCAAAATAATAATATCCAGTAACAGCAAATAAGGTCTTAATATGCAGTCTGTAGTTAACCTAAAGTGCATATGAGAGAAGCCTCTTTATTAAATATTAGTATAACACAGATGGAAGATATGGCTTAGTGGAAAACACAATAAGAGTGATAGAATGGAAAGAGGTAGGAAACCTGTGTATTAAGTAAAATTTGAATAGGCTGCATAGATACTTTCACACTGAAAGGGATACAGTATTAATTTTTAAGGTACAATGGACCCTATTTTATGTATGGAAGTGAGTGGGCATAGGCAGACCCATATGAGGGATGGTCTTATCTGAGGCCAGGTGGATACATAGAAGGTATGACCTACACTATTTTTGTATGGTATTTTGTATTTTATGTGTGCTCTGCAGATGAAGAAATTGATGAAATGTATGACAAGATAAAAGAAATTATTCAGGCAGTGAAGGGAGACCAAAATTTAATAGTCATGGGTGACTGGAATTCGAGAGTAGGAAAAGGGAGAGAAGGAAACATAGTAGGTGAATCTGGATTGGGGGTAAGAAATGAAAGAGGAATCCGCCGGGTAGAATTTTGCACAGAGCATAACTTAATCATAGCTAACACTTAAATAACTTAATCATAGCTAACACTTGGTTCAAGAATCATGAAAGAAGGTTGTATACATGGAAGAAGCCTGGAGATACAGACAGGTTTCAGATAAATTATATAATGGTAAGACAGAGATGTAGGAACCAGGTTTTAAATTGTAAGACATTTCCAGGGGCAGATGTGGACTCTGACCATAATCTATTGGTTATGAACTGTAGATTAAAACTGAAGAAACTGCAAAAAGGTGGGAATTTAAGGAGATGGGACCTGGATAAACTGACTAAACCAGAGTTTGTACAGAGTTTCAGGGAGAGCATAAGGGAACAATTGACAGGAATTGGGGAAATAAGTACAGTAGAAGAAGAATGGGTAGCTTTGAGGGATGAAGTAGTGAAGGCAGCAGAGGATCAAGTAGATAGAAAGACGAGGGCTAGTAGAAATCCTTGGGTAACAGAAGAAATATTGAATTTAATTGATGAAAGGAGAAAATATAAAAATGCAGTAAATGAAGCAGGCAAAGAGGAATACAAACGTCTCAAAAGTGAGATCGACAGGAAGTGCAAAATGGCTAAGCAGGGTTGGCTAGAGGACAAATGTAAGGATGTAGCAGCTTATCACATGAGGGGTAAGAGAGATACTGCGTACAGGAAAACTGAAGAGACCTTTGGAGAAAAGAGAACCACTTGTATGAATATCAGGAGCACGGATGGAAACCCAGTCCCAAGCAAAGAAGGGAAAGCAGAAAGGTGGAAGGAGTATATAGAGGGCCTATACAAGGGCGATGTACTTGAGGACAATATTATGGAAATGGAAGAGGATGTAGATGAAGATGAAATGGGATATACGATACTGTGTGAAGAGTTTGACAGAGCGCTGAAAGACCTGAGTCGAAACAAGGCCCCGGGAGTAGACAACATTCCATTAGAACTACTGACGGCCTTGGGAGAGCCAGTCCTGCAAAACTCTACCATCTGGTGAGCAAGATGTATGAGACAGGCGAAATACCCTCAGACTTCAAGAAGAATATAATAATTCCAATCCCAAAGAAAGCAGGTGTTGACAGATCTGAAAATTACCAAACTATCAGTTTAATAAGTTACAGCTGCAAAATACTAATGCAAATTCTTTACAGATGAATGAAAAACCTGGTATAAGCCGACCTCGGGGAAGATCAGTATAGATTCTGTAGAAATATTTGAACACATGAGGCAATACTGACCCTATGACTTATCTTAGTTTTTGACAATGTTCACTGGAATACTCTCTTTCAAATTCTGAAGGTGGCAGGGGTAAAATACAGGGAGCGAAAGGCTATTTACAATTTGTACAGAAACCAGATAGCAGTTATAAGAGTCGAGGGGCATGAAAGGGAAGCAGTGGTTGGGAAGGGAGTGAGACAGGGTTGTAGCCTCTCCCCGATGTTATTCAATCTGTATATTGAGCAATCAGTAAAGGAAACAAAAGAAAAATTCGGAGTAAGTATTAAAATCAATGGAGAAGAAATAAAAACTTTGAGGTTCGCCAATGACATTGTAATTCTGTCAGAGACAGCAAAGAACTTAGAAGAGCAGTTGAATGGAATGGACAGTGTCTTGAAAGGAGGGTATAAGATGAACATCAACAAAAGCAAAACAAGGATAGTGGAATGTAGTCGAATTAAGTCGGGTGATGCTGACGGAATTAGATTAGGAAATGAGACACTTAAAGTAGTAAAGGAGTTTTGCTATTTGGGGAGCAAAATAACTGATGGTCGAAGTAGAGAAGATATAAAATGTAGACTGGCAATGGCAAGGAAAGCATTTCTGAAGAGAAATTTGCTAACATCGAATATAGATTTAAGTGTCAGGAAGTCGTTTCTGAAAGTATTTGTATGGAGTGTAGCCATGTATGGAAGTGAAACGTGGACAATAAATAGTTTGGACAAGAAGAGAATAGAAGCTTTCGAAATGTGGTGCTATAGAAGAATGCTGAAGATTAAATGGGTAGATCACGTAACTAATGAGGAGGTATTGAATAGAATTGGGGAGAAGATGAGTTTGTGGCAAAACTTGACCAGAAGAAGGGACCGGTTGGTAGGATATGTTCTGAGGCATAGAGGAATCACAAATTTAGCATTGGAGGGCAGCGTGGAGGGTAAAAATCATAGAGGTTGACCAAGAGATGAATACATTCAGCAGATTCAGAAGGATGTAGGTTGCAGTAAGCACTGGGAGATGAAGAAGCTTGCACAGGATAGAGTAGCATGGAGAGCTGCATCAAACCAGTCTCAGGACTGAAGACCACCACCACCACCACCACCACCACCACCACAACATGGAGGTATAAAAGAAGGGACACTAACATCACAAAAATAATGTATGTACACGGTGTCTGTCCAAAAACTGAGGTGTAAACGTGGCTGCTACAAAGATATTAAGCTGCAATGTGATGCTGAGTCACATTAATGAAGTATTCTCCAAAATAGTCAGAAGTAAACAGACTTACCTGGAAAATGATTGAAATTTCAAATGGTGTTTCTGAACATGTTGACTTGTCGCAAATCAGGTTTGAAGTCGTCGACTGCAGCATGTGACTCCTTATGGTAAAGAACGGTTAATCCCTTTCCATCTCAATATAGTTAAAAACTATGTGCTTATGAAATAATTAGATACTATTACCCTTACTGGAAATGTTATAATCCTGATTGATTATAACATGTATTTCAATTGCCTGTATTATCTCTCATGCCGAGGAAAGACATTTTTGAGTGTTAAAAAGGTACTTTAAGTAACCAGTAAGTGTGGGCCAACTGACTGTGTGTGCCCTCTGTAGTGTATGCACAGATTCACGAGTGTGTCTCCCACCTGTGGAGGTCCACCTATGTTTTGAGGCTTGGCAGTGCCTTGGAACTCGAGGAGAAAAGGGGCACTGGCAACAATGGTCCAGAAACAGAGCAAGAGAGAGTCTGTAACCTATTAACTTTTCTGTCACAACATGTTTGAAAGAGAGCTGCTGTTACAAACCTGGCTACATGACAGTAGTAGTGTAGTGATTTGTATAGCCACAAATGTATGCCTTTATGAAACAAGCATAATATATCTACAGCTGCATGTATACTCCAGAAGACACTGTACTGTGCTTGTCCAAGTGACCTTGTACCATTACCAGCCATTTCCTTTCCCGTTTCACTTGCAAACAGGGCAAGGGAAAAATGACTATCTATATACCTCTGTGTAAACCGTAATTTCTCTTATCTTTGCGATCCACGTGCAAAATGTATGCTGATGGCAGTAGAATCGTTCTGCAATCAGCTTCAAATGCCAGTTTTCTAAAGTGCTCAATAAAGTGTTCCTCAAAAAGACTGTCACCTCTCCACGGAGTTCCTGAAGCATCTCTGTAGCATTTGCGTGTCGTTCCAACACACCGTTAACAAATCCAGCAGCCCGCCTTTAAATTGTTTCGATGTCTTCCTTTAATCTGAACTGGTGCACATCCCACACACACTAGCAATACTCAAGAATAGGCCGCATTAATGCCCTACGTGCGGTCTCTGTTACAGATGAACCATACGTTCCCAAATTTCTCCCAATCAACCAATGTCTACCATTCACCTTCCCTGCCACTATCCTGACATGTTAAGTCCATTCCATACAACCTTGCAACATTATGCCCAGATATTTAGAACTATCTGCGTTAAATTAATTTTTCTACATTTAGAAGTTTTGTCTAAATCATCTTGTATCCTCCTACCGCCACTCAACTTCGGCATCTGCCTGTACACCACAGCATCACCAGCAAACAACCGCAGACTGCTTCCCACTCAGTCTGCTAGATCATTTGTATGCACAGGAAACACTTCCCTGGGACATTCCTGAGAATACCACTGTCTCCGATAGACACTTGTCACATTAGAGGAGTTTGTTAAGAGTGGTTACGTTATTTTGTAGCGAGTTGGAGTAGGTATGTGCTCTCTTACAGCCCTCGATCCTCGTAGAATTAGATTTTCTATTTACAGTTTGAATCTTTGGTTTGCCGTTTCTCTGTACTTCTGTTTTTATAAGTATTTTGAAGCAATAAAATTGCAATGGGCACCAGTGTGTTTGATTTACCTGTTGCACTGATGTGAAAAATCCAATAAATCCTTCTAACTTCAGAACAATGAATGTTAAATGGTTATCAATCTCCTACCCTAACATTTGTGTTTTGGAATAAATGAGACAATATGCCATGCACTTGTGAGCATCCACTTTCTTGGAGATGACTGTGAAAGTAGCATTAACAATTGGAGGTTAAACCCTAGTATACCTTCCTCTTTACACCATTAGGCCTTCACAATCTTGCAGCAGAATGCACAAAATAGATTGCAAGTGACTTTTTTCTGTTTTCAAAAGCCACAAGATTTTAAACACAGCTTAAAGTTTTGGGAATGCTGCAGTAATTTGATAAAGAATCACTTCCTACACGAATGTGATAATTAGCACACCCTAAACATGAGCATCCATTTACTTACCACAAAAGGGCTTCTGTACTGTCTGTGTAGAAACAATTGTTGCTCTTAAGTAATACTCAATCATAACAAGATAAGGAAATATTTAGGTATGTTTTTCAAGCTTTCAACAGCTTCTCTGTCGTCACCAGGAACTGCCTGTTCGACCCTACACGGATGTGATGCTTTATATTTAACAGTTACATATAAAAGAAACTGCCACTGTACTAGTTAAGAGTGTTGCTCTACCAGTGAGTACGCAACAAGCTGCCGAACACTCGAGTTATCTGTGTGCCCTCACGCGATAATACCGAGAAACAGAATGCTGTCACAAAAGAAATTTTGCTCATTGGAAAATTCTATTTTAATGTAGTGTTTGACCATGCATATACAACAATTTCAGTGTTGTGTATTTGATAACAGCACTTACCACTGACAACTTTCTTCTGAATGTTATGGACAAAAATACTGCAGGAGTTTTGTTTCACATCCTGATGTTGCTTGCTGCCTGCCACATCAAATTAATAAACACTGCCAGAGATGAAATAAGTTAAAAACGACAGATATTGTTAAGGACATGGATTAAAAACTCATGCATGTCAAACAGTGTTTTATTTTTCTGAATGAAGGCATAGCTGCTTACAATATTATTGAGCAACATTGTGAGCATCCACAGGGGTGCCTGTTTCTTTCAGCAATAGACAAAGATGTAAAAATAGATGAAGTATATAAATCAATGATTTGCTGTTATAAGACATCAGTAACAAAATAATGAGTAAGAGGGGGCATGTAAGTGTAAATCAATACCTACATATTATAAAGTCACACAAAACACTGCAAGCTATGATAGGGGATAACTTTATAGAATGTTACTAACTGTCCTGAAATTACATCATCATTAATGCCCAGAATACACTAACATTTAAACAACATATTAAACGGGAAGCACAGCTTTGAGAACCAAATTACAAACAAGTGTTCAGCAATGTTATATGCAAATTCGTGGTAAAATTGCTAAAGTGACAAGGATTCAAATGAGATATTAAAGAAATAATACATTGATGTACTTAACAACCAAATGAATACAGAATTCTTTCAGGACAACTCTGCTATATCATTTAATTTTACTTAAGTGTTGAAACACACAAATATTGATGCAGGAACATGCGTGCACACAAAAAATTTATTGTTTAATACAACTTTCTGGCCTATTCAATCTTGCTTCAGATGGTAACGCAGTCATCACTCCACTAATTAATAATCAACTCATCTAATGAAATACATAAACAATTACCAATTTATTGTCATGCGAATAGTCCATTATAACTTTTGTTGTTATTAATAAAGTTCACTGCACTATGTGTTATTCATATAATGTTATTACATGTTCCATAACTGGACGACACAGCAGTCGAGGACACATTCCGTGCTGTGGAATTACATATTCTGAAAACCCTAATGGATGTTCTCTCACACCCAAGTCCACCCCACATATGCACAGCCTGTACCACTGCTACTTTAGAAACAGTATCGGATAAAGTGGGTGGTACGCTGTCAACTCACAGTTCACAGTGCCGCAAACATACGTAGGCTACCCCACATCTTGTGCCCCACAAGAAAGGCTTTGATGCACATCCAGATTCATGTCCACTGGTTCCGAAGTCCTCAAGCTTTAGCTCTTCGTAGAGTGTTGTTTTCCCCTAAAAACCCGATGTCAAATCAAAAATTTAAGAACGGAGTCCGGATAGGTCTGCCTAGCTCCAATTTTCTCTTAAGAAGAGAACTGAAGTGTCTTCATTAGTGTCATATTACCCACTGCACCTGCAAGGGGAGGTACAGAGGGCAGGGTGTGGCAGACAGACACTAGGATAGTACAGACTGATCCAGGAGTCTGGGAAATATGGAATGTCCAGTACAGCTAGGAACAGAGTGTAATCCTGATGGCTGCACATCTGTCAGAAGAGATTCTTGCACCTCAGCAATGTTCATCCACTGAAGACTGTTTTCATCATTGCACCAGTCCCATTGTTGCACCAGCCCCACGCAGCACTAGTCCCACTGTTACATCCAGCAACATCATAGAAATGAAAGAAATGGCTTTTCTGATGATCACAGGATATCGTCAGCTCAGGTCATCGGCTCTGGAATCTGTAGTGATGCTGAGGGCTGCAACACTTATCCATTTGGTTCCCACAGTAAACCACTTGTCGGTCATTTGAGGGTAGTTCAGTGGTCTCCAGCACTGCAGAACATCTTGTAGTAGTGATACTGTAAAGTGTTTCCCACCAGTACGACCACATCTTTTGATGACGACGTCCTCGTGGAAGTGTGGTGGTACAGCACCTGTCCGGTGTATTCCAGGCTCTGACCGTCACATTGTATCCTAAAAGTGCAAGGCTCAGTGGCATCTCCCAATGGCTCACTGCAGTTCTGATACTAATAGTTCCTGCTGAAAATTATGTAATACACTCCCATGTTACTGTCACATACACTGGCACTCATACTTTTGGCATACATACTAGTTTCATTAGCACCACTAGTACAGCAGATTTCAGGCACTAAAGATGGGTTCTTTGTGGCACAGATTATTGCTCAAACTGGTTGTTGTGACTATTGTTGATAGATACAACATAGCAGTGCTCTGCTTGGTAGTCCATTCCACTTCTCTGTTCATAAATACACCTACAGGTTTGCAAGAATATTATCTGCACATCATTACAACAACAACAACAACAACAACAACAACAACAACAACAACCAACATATTGTTGTTCCAAAACTTATTTTAAATGGAAACACTATACATTACAATAGGAGACAATAACAATATGAAAATTTCAATTTTCACATAAAAATCGCATTAACACAGACACTATTACAAATGTGAATCACTACACATACGCAGAGCAACAATATGAGAGCTGATAACTATAGTGAGATCATGTAAGAGCTTTTTTTAAAAAATTTAAAAACTGTGAAATATATATTTATTCAACAAATTTCACAGGAGGAAACAATAGGAAGCTCTTAATGCACTACAACAAATTATATACAAGCTAACAATGACTTTTCAAGTGTTTTAACAAATATGATGGCATTTACGTACAGAGGTAAATTAGCAATACTTGCAATACTAATGTGTGTGTAAAGACTCCACTGAATTTCAATAAATATTACTACTTTTAACACTAAGATATATATATATCTGACAGTTAAAAAAAGCATCATTTTCATGACTCCAAGGGAAAAAAAAAGGCAAATAAATGGATCGTAAACAGGTTGTATCAAACTGGAAACAAATGTCTACTGCCAAACTTTGGCTATATCATTAGGAACTGAACCATACAAACTGAAAATAGCATAAGGAGATCCTTATTTAAAAGGTTATCATCGAACTGACTGAATACAATATTATGATAATACCTATGGAATGTTGGCAGTAAAATGAACAAGACATTATTAGAGGTTTCACAATAAAGGAAATTTACATATTTATACTGACAAACATTGAACAAATACACAGATGTAATTCAGTTATTGTAAATTGTCAAACAATGTTTAAAATAATCACATACAATATGTGAATTTATGAACATACCATGACATTGTCCTATGAAGGAGACACTGATTGTGTGCTACTACTTATGTAACTAGAAACATTTCACATTACGGAATAATCATCTCAAGAAGACAAATTACTATCAAACAGTTATTTTTGAAAGCAGCGCAACAGTAGATTTTGATAATGATGTTTATTACATACAGAACATAAATCACCAAAGGTAATTTTAAGTTAAAGATTAATTTTCAATAATTAGTAATTACATGTAAGAAATTTCAGTGAAGCATTTCACTTGGCATTATAAGAGCATTGTGCAATTTGTTTAAATTATAAAGTTTGAAGGAAGCCATAAAATAGCTATATGTCATCAGCTTTATACACAGTGCAAAATTCTGATGATCACAAGTTCATTAATAGTTGAGCAGTCTAAATAAATCTGTACATAGTGCAGACTTCACATCATCTCCTGAAAGATGTTCATTTTACATTATTGTTTGGACAACAACATACTATTCTGTGACAGCCTCTGTCCCAAATAATCCAATCACGAACCTCATATTATGGGCAATTACAAAATATACTGAATATAATTTTTGTCTTATCCAGAACATGAACAGTTATCTCACAAACAGCAGTACTCACGTGGTCTGGGTAAATGTCAGTTTTGTCTGACTCATGTTCCAAGGGGAGAAAAAAAAAAAAGAAAAACCAAAAAGAATCAGTACTTTCTACAAAGGAATACAACTGCACAGCAAATTTTTTGAACACATTAAAGAGAAAACTAAAATTCTGATCTTTAAAAAATCGAAGCATACCTCTCGAACAATTCAAACTAAAAAGTCAACGATTATTTATTTAATATGGAACAGGCAATGATAAAAATTAATATTATGTAATTAGAAATAATTGTCACTCATGTGAATTCCTACACCCACTATCTGTGATGGAAAATTTTCATACTTGATTCATTTTCCTCACTTTAACAAAGAATTTAACAGGATGCTAAAGGTATGGTCAAGGTACGAAAGACAGCTGACAGGCAGTGCCCAAACTACAAACATTCACTTACCCAGTGCCTAGTTATGTGACAAACTGTAATTTTCTTATATTAATTGTAAATTCGTTTGACAATATGTATAAAAACACAGTACACAACACATCAAAATTAACAACAGATGATGATCATCATCATCATCATCATCATCATCATCATCATCATCATCATCATCATCATCTACAACTGTACTAGATGTTACTATGTTAATTAAAAAAAATTCCTCTTTCAATGAAGACAACATGTCTAATACTTCATAAATAATCTATGGTGGAATAAAATAACTTACTAATATTTTCTGCACATTACTGCCAAAATGACAATTTCAACTTTAAACCTACGGGTACACATAAAACTGTGCAACATAACATAGTACACAAAATCAAAAACACTGGGCTGGGTCTCCAAAAAATGAGGAAAACGCAGTAGTGACTGTGACAACTGCTTCAGATTTTATCTTGGCCAGACTGGCAGCACCTTTAAGATACCACAACTATATGGATGCTTTTAGACTAAAAAATTTAAGTAAATCTGCAACTGCTACTCAGATGGATCAATATGGGTACACCATTTGAAACACCAAACATAATCCACAAATATAATACACTTATGGAGGAAAATGATTCTCTTAGAGTAACTAGAAATATACTGACACCTTCAACTCAGTAAATTCTAAATAAGCAACTTCAGCTGACTAACAAACTAATTCCTGAAGATGTTCCTTGGGCTTTTCAAACAAATTAAACATGACTGGTCTTTGTTAGGACTCTGAACAAGGATATTCTCATTCCATTAGAAAACAATCACATCCATTAAAGAAAATGGCCAGTGACCAAAATCAAAACACTTGCCATTGCCTCTCTAGAGTATCCTAACAAACGTTCTTGTTAACGTCTCCTATGACATGCTATCTTTTTAGATGTATCTGTGGCTGGTTGCATTCTTCATCAACATTCGGTCACAGCAGTTAACTTCAGCAAGATCCAGCATGGATAAAAGAACACCAAAATTATATGCTAAGCTGACAACAGCCAATGGTCTGACATTACGCATTTACAAAAACATTTCAACCCTCAGAGAAATTCTGAAGTGAGTTGGTCTATAAAACATGAGAAACTGAACTGTACATTTAACTATGTGGGGCCAAATATTATGAAAAGTCGAACTGTGTACCCTGCAGCTTAAGATTCACAAGGCAATGCATCGCATGGCCTGTGACTATCTACATACTGCAAACAACAAAGGTATACAGTAATTTTTGCATATTATAAAATGTTTTTATATCTATTTGTCATGTTTTATATTATTTATGTATAGAAACACTTGAAAATAACTCTGTGGGCAGCTACTAACATGTTATGTTTACAAAGCTGCATGCTGAACTGATTAACGAAAGTATTTATTATTACATATTTTGGATTGTATGCATGATTGCAAGTAGTTTACATGGATCGAGTCAGTTTTGCATAAGCATAATTTCATTATACTGGAAGAAAAAACATGGTGACAGCTGAAGTTTTATAAAACTAAACTAAACTAAGCAGGACAGAAATAATAGACTCTGTAAAAAGAAGTATTTTTGAACATTTTATAATAATAATAATAATAATAATAATAATAATAATAATAAATTTCTGGTTAAAGAAGTTCACCTCAACACATTCACATCTAACTAAATTATTTAACAGTTACATTGCAGACCCATACACATTCCCTGATACACTTACACATGGAATAACTTATCTGAAACCTAAAGATCAAGCAGACACAGCGAACCCAGCTAAATATCGCCCCATAACATGCCTACCAACAATATACAAAATATTAACTTCAATCATTAAACAGAAATTAATGACACATACAACACAGAACAAAATTATAAATGAAGAACAAAAAGGCTGTTGCAAAGGAGCACGAGGATGTAAAGAGCAACTGATAATAGATGCAGAGGTGACATATCAAGCTAAAACTAAACAAAGGTCGCTACACTACGCATACATTGATTACCAAAAAGCTTTTGATAGTGTACCCCACTCATGGTTACTACAAATATTGGAAATATACAAAATAGATCCTAAATTGATACAGTTCCTAAACATAGTAATGAAAAATTGGAAAACCACACTTAATATCCAAACAAACTCTAATAATATCACATCACAGCCAATACAGATTAAGCGTGGAATATACCAAGGAGACTCATTAAGTCCTTTCTGGTTCTGCCTTGCTCTGAACCCACTATCCAACATGCTAAACAATACAAATTATGGATACAATATTACTGGAACATACCCACACAAAATCACACATTTGCTATACATGGATGATCTAAAACTACTGGCAGCAACCAATCAACAACTCAACCAATTACTAAAGATAACAGAAGGATTCAGCAATGATATAAGTATGGCTTTTGGAACAGACAAATGTAAGAAAAATAGCATAGTCAAGGGAAAACACACTAAACAAGAAGATTACATATTGGATAACAGCGACTGCATAGAAGCGATGGAAAAAACGGATGCCTATAAATATCTAGGATACAGGCAAAAAATAGGAATAGATAATACAAATATTAAAGAAGAACTAAAAGAAAAATATAGACAAAGACTAACAAAAATACTGAAAACAGAACTGACAGCAAGAAACAAGACAAAAGCTATAAATACTTACGCCATACCAATATTGACCTACTCATTTGGAGTAGTGAAATGGAGTAACACAGACCTAGAAGCACTCAATACACTTACACGATCACAATGCCACAAATATAGAATACATCACATACATTCAGCAACAGAAAGATTCACATTAAGCAGAAAGGAAGGAGGAAGGGGATTTATCGACATAAAAAACCTACATTATGGACAGGTAGAAAATTTAAGAAAATTCTTTCTAGAACGAGCAGAAACTAGCAAAATACACAAGGCAATCACTCGTATAAATACATCGGCTACACCACTGCAATTTCATAACCACTTCTACAACCCTTTAGATCACATAACGTCAACAGATACGAAGAAAGCAAATTGGAAAAAGAAAACACTTCATGGCAAGCACCCGTATCATCTAACACAGCCACACATCGATCAAGACGCATCCAACACATGGCTAAGAAAAGGCAATATATACAGTGAGACAGAAGGATTCATGATTGCAATACAGGATCAAACAATAAGCACCAGGTATTTCAGCAAGCATATTATTAAAGAACCCAATACCACAACAGATAAATGCAGACTTTGTAAACAACAAATAGAAACAGTAGATCACATCACAAGCGGATGTACAATACTAGCAAATACAGAATACCCCAGAAGACATGACAATGTCGCAAAAATAATACATCAACAGCTTGCCTTACAACATAAACTTATAAAACAACACGTTCCTACATACAAGTATGCACCACAAAATGTACTGGAGAATGATGAATACAAATTATACTGGAACAGAACCATTATAACAGATAAAACAACGCCACATAACAAACCTGACATCATACTCACCAATAAAAAGAAGAAATTAACACAACTAATCGAAATATCCATACCCAATACAACAAATATACAAAAGAAAACAGGAGAAAAAATTGAAAAATACATCCAACTGGCTGAGGAAGTCAAAGACATGTGGCATCAGGATAAAGTAGACATCATACCAATTATACTATCAACTACAGGAGTCATACCACACAATATCCACCAATACATCAATGCAATACAGCTACATCCAAACATATATATACAATTACAGAAATCCGTAATTATTGATACATGTTCAATTACCCGAAAGTTCCTAAATGCAATATAACATATACCGTACAGCAAAAAGGAAGTGACGCTTGATAAAGGTCCGCGTCACTCCATTCTTAACCAGACTTCTAAAAAGTCTGAGAAAGTAAAGAAAGAAAAAATAATAATAATGCAAACAGTTTAATCCCATTATCCACAGACATTCTTGAATTCATGTAACTATTGTCATTGATAAGTTTGGTAAGCAATGATAATACCTTGCCCATGACTTTGTCTGCATGAATTTTGAAAAATCCTGAAGCTTATCAGTGACTGAAGGTGAAGCTGTCAAAAGGACACCACGATAAAGAACTGATGTGTTTGTAACCACAGATACTTTAATTTTTGTAATTTCTTTAAATACAACACTAGGTTGTTCTCCTATCCAGACTTTTGGTATTTCATACTTCAAATATCTGTAGCTGTACTAACAAACATATCAATTCTTTACCATTGCGTCCTTTTGACAACCTCACTTTAAGTTTTTCTTATCCATTTTCCGCACTGATCATACGCTTCAGGACTTTTCAAAATTCACTTGGGTTCGAGATCCGTGCAGACATAGTTGAAGGCAAAAGCTAGTGGATATTAACAGCGAAATTGCAATGACCAAGCCTTCAGAAATGAGTAAATTTTTTGCAGTCAGGCACCTTAGTTTACAAGGAAGGAAAACTTTCACAAAGACACTGACTTGGATCATTTTAAATTATAGGTGCCAAGAATGGACTTTGGAGAAACAGGAAAAAATATACAGCAGCATTAGGAATGTGGAGATGCCAGAAGGGCTGCTACAACATACTGGGCTTAAAGAATTTTTTTTTCTTCCCATTTAGTTGCAGTTGCTGCAGCTTATCTCACTGTCAACCCTTTGTAATACCTATTTTTCTGTGCAAGCTCCTTGGCATTGCTTCAGGCTTTTTCCTTTAAAGATGTTTTTAGTGATGCTTTTATGTCAAATTGTGTGTCTAATAGTTTTACTTCTCTGTACCATGTTAATTTTCTTTCAGTCCAGGATGTTTATAAATGCTGCCCAACTAAGAAAGTGAAATTCCCCGAAGGGAAAGAGGAAATGAAATGGCCGTGGGTTGAGAGGGTACGTGATTACAAAATGGAGTCAAACTTACAAAGAACTTAGCAGTATGAGCTGACTTCTCACCCTTTGGCCTGCATGCATGCACTGGTTTGGTTGGGAAGGGTGTTGTAAAGCCACTGTATCCGTTCCTCGGGCAAGCTGGCTCCCAACTGTTGCAAGTGGTCCACAATATCCTGTATACTGACACTGTGACAGAGTTGATGTCCGAGCTGGTGCCACACATGTTCTACAGAGGACATATCTAGAGATTTTGCTGACCATGAGAGTACCTAACACTGTGCACTGTGCAGACAGTGATATATACACACATTCCATTTGTGAATGAGCATGGTACTGTCGGAAATAACACCACGATGCTGTCGCCCGAGAGGTAACATGAGGATTCAGGATGTCTGATGTACCGTTGTGGCGTCACAGTTCCCTCGATCACTATCAACTGTGAAGTGCAGTCATGACCGATGGCTGCCCATACCGTGCCTTTCCAAAACATTGGAAGAATGGGGCGTCACCCCAAGATGCCGCCATACGTGCCGATAGTAGTCATCCGGGATAGTGCAGAACCGTGATTCGACACCGAACACAATGTGACACCATTCGTCAGCAGTCAATCTGACAGTGCTTGCATCCCTTATATACCCTCCAATCCTGGCTCTTCTCACACAATTTTTAGGATGTTTTGGGCATGAAATGTGTAGCACCAAAGTTTGTTGTTGAATTTACACCAAATATGATGTCGCATAGACATCACTTAGTAATTGCTGAATGAAGTCAACAATGACAGAGCTTCTCAAGGAGGTTATACCAGGTGACGAAACGTGGATATATGGGTATGACATCGAAAGCGAGGTCCCATCGTCTCAATGGAAACTGCGTGAAGGACAAAGACTGAAAAAACAATCGACATGTTTGATCGTATGAGAAGGTACTTCTCACCCATTTTTTTTATTACAATGGGATACTGCATCAGTTTCTGCCTTATTGCTGTATGGTCAATAAGGAATACTACTAGTGAGTTATGCACCATTTGCGTGAAGCAATCTGAAGAAAACGACCAGAATTGTGGCAAAAACACTGGTGGGAACTGCATCACCGTAACGCTCCCACACACGCATCAATAATTTGTGATTTTTTGGCAAAAAACCAGACATGGCCCCCTGAGACTTCTTTCTATTCCCAAAGCTGAAGAGAACTGTGAAAGGACGTAGTTTTGCCACAGCTGATAAAGTAAAAACAGAATCGCTTAAGGAAATGAATGCCATAACAAAAAGTGAGTTCCAGAAAGGTTTCCAAGATTGGAAAAACTGCATTATACCGGAGGGAGATTGCTTTGAAGGCAACATAGGTGGTGGTGGTGGTGGTGGTGGTGGATAAATAAAGACTCTTCAAGAAAAACAAAAACTCCCATCATTTTCAGGTCACCCCTTTTATGTACTGGGCGGCTCGTATAGAAGTTTTAGTAAGTGGCTCCGTGAAAAACATGTATACTGCCAATATAAAGTGCATCTTATGCAGTGAAAGACTTTTTAATGGTTTCAGACTATGTTCAGCGAGTCAAAAATGGATTCATTCAAAATGCATCTCGAGTTCTGCCGCGGTAAGCGCAAAATGTGACTGTGGTGTAATTGGCTGTTGTTTGCGATCGATGTGCTTATCAAAACGAGATACTGTGCGAGAAGAAAACGTTGTCTCCACATTAGAACAGGATTTATTGTACGCTAAAGAGTATATACATAATTTGGAAACAGTGATTAGTGATCTCAAACAAAAACAAAAAGTGGAAAACGAGCCTTTTCTTAGGCCTAAAATAAACAGGCGTGTGAAACAAAGTGGAAATCGTTTCGAACTAAAAACAAGGAATAAATATGAGCTGCTAGACACGTATGAAGAGACGAACAACCAGGGACATAAGAGAAATGAATACACGTCTCTAGGGCATACTCTGAAGAGTGAAGAAAACACTAAATTTTCGCAAAATGGTTCACGAAGTGAGAGTAAGGGCGATGTTTACATTTTTTCAGCTAGCCACGGAAGAGGCTTAGCAGGTAAAATGGCCACTATGCAAAATAAACGAAAAGTAAGTGGAACCACCAAGCCTGGGGCTCCTCTACGAGAAGTGCTAAAAAACTGTGAAACATCAGTAACAAAAGGTTCGAAATGTGTCATTATTGGAGGAGGTAACTACGTTTATAGAAACGAAAGTGTCAATGCAACAAGGGCTCTACGTGAAACCTTAGGGAAAATTACACATTCAGATGTATATGTTGTAAGCATTCCACAAAGACACGACTTGATGGAAGCTTCACGCGTAAATAAAGAAATTACTCGAACAAATAGAAAATTTAGAAAGATCTGTAGCAGTTTCGCCAATGTAACATTTATTGATGCAACAAGCTCTCAGAGAGATCATTTTACAAAGCATGGGTTGCACAGAAACAATTTTGGTAAAACAATTCTGTGCAAAGAAATATTAGAAAAAATTGACAAACCACAAGAACAGATACATCCACCCATAACACTGCCAGTGAAGGAAGAAAAGGAAGAGTCACCACTTTGCCCTATAAAGGAAAAATCAGTGTTATTACCAGCAGAAGAACCAGTGTTGTCACCTCCAGAAGAAGAAGTTGTGACACCACCAGCTGAAGAAGAAGCACCACCTTCAGAGATCCTGCAGCCAAGATATGGGAGAGGAGAGAGAAGAAAGAAACAGCTAAAGGACCAGGATTTTGTATACAATGAAGCCAGCAGCAGCCGACCAATTCACAAGAGGCAACCACCTGCGAGAAGTCAGGATTTTTGTTGGCCCCAGATCAGCAACAGCACACCATAACAGACATGGGTATCAACAATCTGACAAGCACACCACTCGTAGGTAATGTAAAAAATATAAACTGTGATTCAAAGTCAAACTGTATCCAGATAAACAAAAAGGGAGATAATATGCTGACATTACTTCAAGTTAATATTTGTTGTATTAGAAATAAGATGTTAGAATTGGAACATTTCTGTAAGATTAAGAATGTTGATGTAATATGTGTATGTGAGCATTGGTTAGTTGCAAATGAGGTAGATATGTTTGTACCTCAAGGATACGTCACTGCAGACAATGTGCAGAAAGCAGAGGCGAAATGGTGGGGCTGGGATCTTTATCAGAGATAATTTCAACTTTACAAAAATAGATGTATCATCTTACTGTACAGAGTTAGATGCAGAATTTAGTTGTATAAAAATGACTGATGAAAATCTAATAATTGTAAGCCTATACAGATCTCCCAATGGCAACATTGATACATTTTTTGAAAGATTTGAACTAATGGTTAGAAAAATACTAATGCATAAAACAAAGATTGCCATATGTGGTGATCTTAATATAGAAATGGTAAACACAAGTAATGAGCCCTCAAGAACTTTTCTTAATTTATTAAGGTCCCTTAATCTGTACTGTACCATCCAGTGTCCAACACGTAAAAATTCATGCATAGACAATATTATTGTGAATTTTCCCCGTGGCAGCTACACTGTTAGCCTTGCAAATGGGTGCTTTGCAGACCACGACCCATTGCTTCTCAATCTCGTTAGTAAGCAACCAAATTCCACTAGTGTGCACAATATGACATGGGTAAGAAGACAAAAAGAAGAATACATTATGTCATTTATTCGTATACTAGAGGATGCAAGTTGGGACTTTGTCTATAAGTCTTCATCTGAGAAGTCTGATGTTGAAACTACCTTTGAAAACTTCCTTAAAAATTATACAGAATTATGGTATTCATGCTCACCACTAATTAAAACCAACTCTTCTGGAACATATAAAAATAAAAAGCTGGAATGGTACACAGACGAACTGGTCCAGATAAGAAAAAACATGCTCGTACTATACACAGCATATAAAAATGCATGTAAACAAAGATCAGAGCAGGAGGGCACCTTTTATGCAGCATACCAAAAATGTAAAAAATTCTACAAACTTAAGCTGATACAGACAAAAAAGGCTGCTTATGAAGGGTACATAGAAGGTGCAACAAACAAGTGCAAGGCAGCATGGCAGATTGTAGCACAAGAAAATCCCACACGTCACACACATGAAACTCAGCTCACTCCAAGGGAACTAAATGACTACTTCATTAGCTCAATTAAAGAAATTGAAAGTAAGATAGAAAAAACAGATACATCTGCAAGCGATTTACTTAATGCCCTTCCACCAGTAGATCATGTCTTTAACTGGTATAGTATCACACCTGCTCAGATTAAAAGAACAGTCACAAAATTTTCAAATTCTAAAAGTATGGACTGCTACTGGCTCTCCAATTACATAGTAAAAAAAACTGTAGACTATCGCTAAACCATTGGCATTCATATTTAATAAATGTTTACAGTCAGGAGTGTTTCCTGACTCCCTCAAAATTTCCAAAGTTATTCCAGTGTTTAAAAAGGGTGACAAACATCTTCCTAAAAGTTATCGCCCAATCTCAATTGTGCCAATATTTTCTAAAGTATTTGAGTCACTTATGTACACTCAATTAAGTAGCTATTTTGAGACACACACAACCTTTTGAGCAATAGTCAGTTCGGATTCCGACAGGGCAGAAATACCACTGCGGCCATCCTGGAAATTGTTGACCAGACATTAACAGCCTTTGAAGACCGGAATATGGTGTCACTTGTCTTGTGTGATCTGAGCAAAGCTTTTGACTGCATTCCCTTTGGCACCCTGGTTGCAAAACTAGAATTTTATGGTGTATGTAACCCAGCATTAGCAGTAATAGAGTCATATCTTCATAATAGAAGAAAGTTTGTCTCAGTTAAAAATAATTACTCCCCTGTAGCAGCAGTTAGTACTGGTGTACCACAGGGCTCGGTTCTGGGACCCTTCTTCTTCATCATAGCCATCAATGACCTACCTCATCACATAAATAGTACTACCATATGCTATGCAGATGACACAACCCTCCTCACCTCACATCAGAACATCTCAGCTTTGGACAATAACACACAGGAATCACTCAAATCAGCCATCCACTGGTTCACATCCAATAAATTACTGTGTAACTCAGAGAAAACACAACAGCTTCTCTTAGGGTTACCCAAAACCATAGAAAACAAAACTGTAAAACTATTAGGAATGCATATTGATTCCAAACTTAACTGGGAAGAACACGTAAATCAGGTTTGCAAAAAGCTTTCAAGAGTCTCCTATCTCCTTTGGAAACTTAGGGACATGATTAGCATGAACTTTCTGAGAACAATGTACTGTGGACTCTTCCAGTTACATATTACATATGGCCTTCTCATATGGGGGCACAGCTCTCACAGTAACAAAATTTTGTTGATGCAGAAAAGAATGCTGCGCATAATGTGTAAAGTCGGTCCCACGGAGCACTGTCGTCCTCTCTTTATAAGGCTAAGACTGTTGACCATTGTAAACTTGTATATTTATATCTGTGTGTTACACATTAAAAACAATGGTATGGAAGGTGTTGTCAGGGAAGAAATTCATAACTACAACACTAGAAGGAAGGCAGATTATGATATACCAAGACACAGACTAACAAAAAGTAGTAACTCACACAAAGTGAAAACCTTAAAAATATTCAACAAACTACCGCAATCTGCTCGGGACATGCCCACAAAAATTCTTAAACAAAATTTGTACAATTGGTTATCTGACAATCCATTTTATTCTATGCAAGAATATTATGATCTGAGTAGCACAGAGATAAACCTGTAATTGCATAATTAACTCAATTAACTACTATATATACTGTTACAAAATATTTCATATCTAATACCTTTGTATTTCAACTGTGTTAGGTAACTACTTTATTTGCCAGTGTTATGATGTGTTACGTAACTACTGTGTTTGCTACTACAATGTAACTCATTTTTGGTACCTTTGTATGTATCTGAAACAAGAATATGTATTAAGCATTGTAGTCACCTGCTTAAAGTTTAGGTTATTTGTAAGTTACTCATATGCTAATTATATCTATGCCTTATATATAGTGTCTGAAATATTAATATTATTTTATGTACTGACGAAGCCTATTTCATCTTGCATGATCAATGGCTAATAAAGAATCTTGAATCTTGAACGGGGGTTTAATTTGTGTTTTCCACAATTGCTTGCAAGTAACTAGATAATAGCACTATTGTGAGGTACTTAGCATCCTTCAGTGTGAGACTCCTCAACTAGTGGTGACAACACATTTATTTACAGACTTCAAGCTTTACATGATAGGCCCAGAGGGCCTTTATGCCGCTACAAGGTTAGTCTCCTACTGGATTCTATTTCCTAGCTTCTGTCGGCAATCACCCTCTATGTAGACCTGCAGCAAAATTCCTGGATTCCTCCTTTCTGCCTTTTCTTTTGTCTGCCTACTGGGCCTCTTCAATAGGGGGGTAAGATCTGTAGATGTCAAAGGCCTACCACATTCATTCACCATACCAGCTGTTCAGTTCCAATCAGGCCTGCAATATCTGGGGTGCTGCAAATCTCAACCACCTCACAATTATGCCAGTCCCCAGGGATCTCCCCTTGTACAGTGACACAGGTTTCCTTAATGCTTTACACCTGAAAAATGATAGATTTAATTTGGTGATCAATGAATTAGTTATTTACATTATATTTTCACCAACTGAGTTGGCACATGTTGGCTAAATATAATCTAATATATAAAAATGAATCGCAAAATGTGTTGGTAAGCGCATAACTCAACAACGCCTCGACCAATTTGGCCAAATCTTTTTTTAAAATGTTCGTTGTAGTTCAAGGATGGTTTTTACGGCGAGAAAAATTAGAATTATTGCTGGAAAAACCCTAAAAATAGCCCTTTTCTTTTTCGTATACAAATGATTTGTAACTAAAACGTAGTCAATTTGAGCTTTATTGCTATGGTATAAAGTTCATATTAAATTACAAGCACACACTGTTGTCTAAGGCCGGTATTACACTATCAAATTTCTTTGTCCAATATCTTTGTCCAATATCTTTGTCAAAGATATTTGATAGTGTAATAGGGATCTTTGACAAATGTCGTCCAATATTTGATCAAATCTAGGCCGAGGCCGTATATTTGATCAAAGAAATCGCTTCTCTTCTGTTCACTGCAATGCGATATGTTACCACGCGGAGCGCTAGCATCGCTGCAGCGTTCTGTCGTCTGTAGTGTTTTTATAACCATTGCCGGTAAATACAATTGGTGTGTGCCGACAACTACAGAATTAATAGAGATGTCTGAAGCTGATGAGGCGCTTTACAACGTGAGGCACCCTGAATACAAAAATAGATTAACAAGATTGGAGACCTAACCTGACCTAACCTAACATAACCCTCTCCTGTAGCAAGGAATCGGAGTGTTATAGTGAGCCTGTCTTCTGAAGATGTAGCAGTTCTTAAGTGAAAATTGTGCTTTGTGATATGAGGATACACTTCATTGAGCACATACAGAAATGTATGCTCATCCATTCTTAAGTAATTGATGTACGACTTGACGTCTTCCACTGTATGCTCACGTAACAAGTTTTGTTGAATGCTTTTATCGTGTCGTCGTAAAACCCACGGCTTCACCCAGATTAGATTAGTTTTTCGTTCCATAGATCCGTGCTGAGGAGATCCTCGTGGATGTGGAACATGTCGATTTTTTTTAAGCTGAAATAAAAATACTAATAGTATGAATAAATACAATACATCATTTGTTTCTATTAAAAATTTCGCCAATGGAGTAGGAGGAGTTGGCCAGTAGTAAGTCTTTCAGTCTCCTTTTAAACTGATAAACTGATCTTTATTTCTAACTAAATTTTTTATGTTTCCTGGCAAATTATTGAAGATGAGTGTTCCTGAGTAGTGGACCCCTTTTTGAACTAAAGTAAGTGCTTTTAAGTCCTTGTGCAGATCATTTTTGTTCCTAGTATTGTATGTATGAACTGAGTTGTTTGTTGGAAAAAGAGATATATTATTTACGACAAATTTTATTAATAAGTAAATATACTGAGAGGCAGTAGTTAGTATACCCAGTTCTTTGAAGAGGTTTCTGCAGGAGGTCCATGAATTTACTCCACAAATAATACGTATTACACGCTTTTGGACCTTGAAAACTTTTGTTTTACTTCAAGATTTACCCCAAAATATTATCCCCTATGACATTATGGAATGAAAGTATGCAAGCTTTTTCATTTTTATGTTGCCTATGTCTGCTAACACTCGAATTGCAAATACAGATTCGTTAAGGCGTTTCTGCAGTTCTGTGGTGTGCTCCTCCCAACTGAATTTATTATCAAGTTGTAATCCCAGGACTTTTAAGACTATCAACCTCGTATGTATGGTTCCATTTTTTCCCCCCACTTCTTTTCCGCATGTGCACACAATGCAATTGGAGTACGTAGAACTGCTGCGGTTAATAACAAGTTGTTGTCAGCCATCTTGAACTTTGACGAAAAATTTGATGACAGTGTAATACCCCTTGTAGCGCTACGTCAAAGATCTTTGTCAAATATATTGGACGGAATATTGGATCACATCTTTGATCAAATCTTTGACAAAGAAATTTGATAGTGTAATACCGGCCTAAGCAATGTAGGTGTGTTCCTAACGTCAAAGATCATATCTATCAAAACAATGTGCGTGTGTGCGTTGGAGCACAGAATACATAGTTGGAGAAGTTTAACCCTGCTGTTCTGTTCGGGTCTATATGACCCGAAACGAATATGAACGTTATTTTACATTATGTAAATACCAATATATATTTATGAAACTTTGTGACTTTGTCTGAAAATGGATGAGCAGCATGTGTTTTAAAAGGTTTTAAAAAAGTTTAAGAAGTTTGGGCTTCAACTGTAATAGTTGCATATGTAATGTTCGGGTCATAATGACCCGACACAAATATGTTTAGTGTAACTCGTATTTATTTCTAAAATCTGGAAATGGCGAAAATTATTTTTGTTGTGTTGTGTGGGAATAGTGACTGCATCATTCCAACTTACTCTCAACAATCACCTAAAGCTCCATGCGTTCACAACAATGGGCTTGTTTGTTGCTTTCCCCAGGAAATAATAATTGGCAGTTCTCAATAATTGGAATGCTTTGTTTCTGCCCAGTTTGACTTGTGACACCATGGCGATGAGACCATTGAATGATCGTGAGTTGGAAGAAATAGTAAATGCCTCACCAGATGAAGGATCACTTTCTGAGTTTGAAGATCACATCAGCAATGCATCTGAAAGCGAGTGTTCCGATGACAGTTACGACAGTCCACAGCCCATACAAAATAGTGTAGAGACTTTTCTTTCTAAAAATGGGAATATAGAATGGCAGTTGCATCCACCAGCACAACATGGTCGCCTACCAGCTTCGAACATCATCAAGAGTACCCCAGGAGTTACCAGGTATGCAGTCAGCAGAATATCTGATGTAAAATGTTCATTTGAAGCAGTATTTCACACAGCGCTTCAAAATGAAATAATAGAGATGACAAATATTGAAGGGCAGCGAGTTTATGGTGAACAGTGGACAGATATTGATGGTTCTGTTTTCCATGCATACTTAGGACTCTTACTCCTAGCGGGTGTATATCGATCTCATGGGGAGTCTACAAAAAGTTTGTGGGATAAAGATACTGGGCGAAACATATTTCGAGCAACCATGTCTCATGAAACATTCTGTAAGATATCACGTGTCCTGCGATTTGACAAGAAATCTACTAGAGAGGAAAGACGACGTACTGACAAACTTGCCGCAATTCGTAGTATTTGGGAGAAGTGGGTAGAGGTCCTTCCTAAACTGTATAATCCAGGAGAAAATGTTACTGTTGACGAGCAGTTAGTAGCATTTAGAGGTCGCTGTCCATTCAAGCAGTATATCCCAAGTAAACCGGCAAAATATGGGATCAAAATATGGACCATGTGTGACAGCAAAACTTCATACGTACTGAAAGCCCAAATTTATACAGGAAAGGTGAGTGGAGCGGCACCAGAAAGAAATCAGGGAATGAGGGTGGTATCTGATCTCACTTCTGAGTTACGTGGTCAGAATATCACGTGTGACAACTTTTTTACGTCGTACAATTTGGGGCAGCTGCTTCTGAAAAGGAAATTGACTATGTTGGGAACTATACGGAAAAATAAGCCGGAGCTTCCACACAAAATGACCAACAAGGAGGTACACAGCTCTTCATTTTACTTCACAAATGACACTACTGTGGTTAATTATATTCCTAAGAGACACAAGAATGTTGTACTTATGAGCACTCTCCACCATGATGCGGAAATCAGTGACAGGGCTGATAAGAAGCCAAAAATGATTTTGGACTATAATTCAACCAAAGGTGCTGTAGACACGCTTGATCAGTTATTAGGTACATATACATGCAAACGAAAAAGTAATAGGTGGCCAATGATAGTTTTCTACAATATTCTTGATGTTTCTGCTTATAATGCATACGTTTTGTGGATTTCGGTTGACCCTAATTGGAATGCAAGCAAATTGACTAGAAGGAGAATATTCTTGGAGGAACTTGGAAAGTCACTGATAAAAGAACATATTGCATCAAGAACGCATTTCCCAAGAACAGAAGATTCTTTGAGAATGGTCACAAGCATCCAAAACCCGAATGATGTGGGTGGTGTGTCAGAATCGGTAACAACAAGAAAATCTACAAAACGTGCACGCTGTAAGTTCTGTCCATCAAGTAATGACAATAAAACAAACATGGTGTGTGGAAAATGTAGTAAACATATTTGCAAGAAACATGTAACCTACTTGTGTCCACAGTGCAAGCAGTAAGAAAAGAACTGTAGTATTTTATAAGATGATTGTATTGAAAATTCTGTTGTTTCAAATTTATGTGAATACTTGTGCCTAAACTACAATCAGTAAGAAGAGAGGATTCTAAAGTTGTAGTGCTTTCTATGTTGGAATGTAATAAAAAAACTGTAGTGTGTTCTGTACTGTAGTGTGCTCTAAGATGAATATCTGTAATGACAACTGTCTGTTGTTAGAAAATGTCAATACTTACGTCTAAACTGTCAACAATAAGAATAGAAGTATGGAAAAACTGTAGTGCTTTCTAAGTTGAATGCCTGTAATGGAAACTGTCTGTTGTTTCAAATTTATGTGCATATTTAAATGAAAAATATCCCTCAATAAAGTTGTATGCATTGTTATTATTATTATTATTACCATTATTATTATTATTATTATTATTATTATTATTACTAACAAGGTACTGGAATAGAACAACAATGTCGATAGCTAAAACTGTACCAAAATTTATGTTTCTAAAGCATTTTGATATGTCGGGTCATATTGACCCGAACAGTATATATGTCAAGTAAAAGTGAACAGAACAGCAGGGTTAATATCGCGTTCCGAAACTCGCGTTTCTTTTGTATTAGTTTCGGCACGCGAGATAAAATGCATCAGTTTCCACGTCATTACATCAGTCAAACAAAAATCGCGTTACAATTCGTACGGCTTAAAAGGATTTGACTTCAAGTCATATAAAATGTAAAAAAAAAAAGTTGTCTGTGACCTAATCTACTGAGTTTGCTTTTGTCAACTGATACACGAAACAAATTCGTGTTTTGTGCAGAGTGTTTACTTAGTTAGTGTTTGTTTAGTTCGTGATTAGTGAAAAACTAATTTATATTTCATATGCCTCCTATACGACGAAGCAATTTAGGTAGAAGAACCAGAAATGCTACAAACCAAGCTAATTACCAATCTAATCGTACGGCACAAGAACGTGACGACGGAAATGAACGTGAAAGAATTCGGATATCACAAACGCGTGAAGCGCGAGCGAGACATTCAACTAATAATCGCGCAAGTTTGAATCGAGCTGCTTTCAGTTACGATGTGTCAATTGACTACAGTAACTACCAATGTGTTGTTATTGGTTCTATGAACTCGGTTTGCTCACACTGTAAGGCATTAAAATACAAAAACGAAGCCAATGGATTGTGTTGCGCAAATGGTAAAGTGAAATTGATACCATTGGACCCACCACCAGAACCATTGTACTCATTGGTTTCAGGAATAGGAACAGATTCTATACACTTTTTGACACATATCCAACAATATAACAATTGCTTTCAAATGACTTCATTTGGGGCAACAAATGTAGTTCGGGAAAATTTTATGCCAACTTTCAAGGTATGTATTATAGCAGTTACTCATAATTATTTTAGCGAACAAAATTTTCTGTCACAAAAGTTAAGATGTGTCACTAATCTTCAATTTCTTAATCACTTATATATCACTTAGTCATCATATTATATGGTGATTCAGTTTCAGTGACACTTTTATTGTATTTTATATTACATAGATATTAGTTCAAACTAAATATATACTTTTTAAGATCAAATATTATTTAAGTTTGATCACTGACAATCCATTAATTTATACCACACCATAATATATTTTATTTACAGATACAAGGGCAAATATATCACAGAGTAGGTTCACTGTTACCAGTGTCAGATAGCGACAACAAATTCCTGCAAATTTATTTTATGGGCAATTCACCACAAGAAATTGATCTGCGTTGTGCACATAACAATTTAGTAAAGAGGTCTATTGTAGAACAATTACAAACTTTATTTCATCAACACAATCAATTGATTATATTGTTTAAAACTGCCCTGGATCTGATGCCATCCGATAATCACAAAATTGTAATCAGAGCTGATAAAACACCTGCAGGTCAACATACAAGACGTTTTAATGCACCAACTATTGATGAAGTTGCTATCGTTGTAGTTGGAGAAAACTTGGAATCCCGTGATATTGTTTTACATCGTCGGAATGATCAATTACAACGTATAAAGGAAACACACCGCTCATATGATGCACTGCAATATCCCATTATATTTTGGCAAGGTGAAGATGGCTACGATTTCTCAATAAAAATGATAAATCCCATTACAGGTAACTAAAATATTAATTTAGCTATGGCGATAATATCTCACTCATTATATTATGTATTTTAATTTTATATTTGAATGTTATTAAAAGAAAATCTATTTACAGGTTCTGAAACCAACAAAAAAGTCAGTTCAATGAACTATTATTCATACCGCCTAATGATTCGGGAAAATGAAGAAAATCACATATTGAAATGTCGGCGATTATATCACAAATATGTTGTTGACATGTATGTAAAAATTGAAACGGAGAGATTAACATTCATCAGGTTGAATCAAACCAAACTCCGATCTGAAGAGTATATTCACCTTCGAGATGCGATTAATACTGATGGAAATGCACAGAATGTCGGTCGGATGACTATTCTTCCAGCAACATACATCGGAAGCCCTCGGCATATGCACGAATATGCTCAAGATGCCATGTCGTATGTTCGTCATTATGGTACAGCAGATTTGTTCATCACATTTACATGCAATCCGCAATGGATAGAAATCAAGCAGGAGTTATTCCCTGGGCAATCACCCATTGATCGTCATGATATTACAGCCAGAGTCTTTAGACAAAAGTTGAAATCTTTAATGGATTTCATCGTAAAACATAATGTGTTTGGTGAGACACGCTGCTGGATGTATTCTGTGGAGTGGCAGAAACGAGGATTGCCACATGCACACATTTTGATTTGGTTGGTTGAAAAGATAAGGCCAAATGAAGTTGATGCAGTGATATCAGCTGAAATCCCTAATGTACAAGTAGATCCTGGATTGCATGAGGTAGTTATCAAAAACATGATACATGGTCCCTGTGGAACTCTTAATCAAAATTCACCGTGTATGATGGATGGTAAATGTTCAAAACGATATCCACAGACATTAATATCGGAAACAATTACTGGTAATGACGGTTATCCATTGTATCGTCGCAGATCGACAGCAGACAATGGAAAATCAACAATTGTCAAATTAAATCAACAAGATATTGAAATAGATAATCGTTGGATTGTTCCATATTCACCCATTTTATCAAAGACATTCAAAGCACACATCAACGTTGAATCTTGCCATTCAGTGAAATCTATTAAATACATTTGCAAATATGTAACCAAAGGGAGTGATATGGCTGTGATTGGAATTGGTGCAGAGAATTCCAATGATGAAGTTACCCAATACCAAATGGGCCGCTATGTCAGTAGTAATGAAGCAGTTTGGCGAATATTTTCTTTTCCTATTCATGAGAGACACCCTTCTGTTGTTCACTTAGCTGTGCATGTAGAAAATGGACAAAGAGTGTATTTTACAGCACAGAACGCAGTACAAAGAGCTGCTCAGCCACCATCTACTACATTAACCAGTTTTTTTGAGACATGCCAAAACGATCATTTCGCACAAACATTGCTATATTCTGAAATGCCAAAATATTATACCTGGAATCAATCCTCAAGGAGATTTTTACGACGGAAACAAGGAAAACCAGTTCCAGGATATACAGATGTATATTCCACCGATGCGATTGGCCGGATTTATTCAGTACATCCAAGCAATGATGAATGTTTTTATTTACGACTGCTATTAGTCAATGTACGTGGCCCAACATCATTCCAACAGTTACGAACTGTTCATGGTGAATTGTGTGGATCCTACAGAGAAGCCTGTCAACGTTTGCAATTGCTTGAAAATGACGCTCATTGGGAGCAAACTCTCAATGATGCTGTAATATCACACGCTCATCAAATACGAACATTGTTTTCTATAATCATCTCTACATGCTTCCCATCAAACCCAATTGATTTGTGGATCAAGTACAAAGATTATATGTGTGATGATATTTTGTATCAAATACGGAATAGAATGGGAAATCCAAATATATAAATCAGTGAAGAAATTTACAATGAAGCATTGATTTCAATTGAGGACATGTGCTTTATAATGTCAAACAAACTATTAATTCAATTAGGCCTGACCGCGCCCAATCGTCCAATGCATGACGCTTTTAACCAAGAGTTGCATCGAGAAAAACTGTATGATCTCAACGCTTTGAAAGAATTAATTCAAACAAATCTTCCACTGTTAACTGAACAACAGAAGTATGTATTTGAAACTCTTATGAAAGTAACAAATGATGAAACTGGAGGGATTTACTTCTTAGATGCACCTGGTGGTACAGGAAAAACTTTTTTGATTTCATTAATATTAGCAACAATTCGCTCACAAAATAAAATTGCACTTGCACTCGCTTCGTCGGGAATCGCAGCAACTTTGCTTGAAGGTGGTCGAACAGCCCATTCAGCACTAAAATTGCCATTAAATATGCAAAGCAATGAAACTCCAACCTGCAACGTTTCGAAGAACTCTGCAATGGCAAAGGTTTTGCAGCAATGTAAATTGATTGTTTGGGATGAATGCACGATGGCACATAAATCTTTGGAGGCTTTAGACAGAACCTTAAAAGATCTACGGAGCAATAATAACCGATTTGGTGGTGCAATGATTTTATTAGCAGGAGATTTTCGTCAAACATTGCCAGTGATTCCACGATCAACGCCAGCTGATGAACTCAATGCATGTTTAAAGTCCTCCAATTTGTGGAAACATGTCAAAGTACTTCATTTAAGCAAGAATATGCGTGTCGAGTTGCGAAATGACCAATCTGGAAACATATTCTCTAAACAACTCATTGACATTGGTAATGGCAAATTTCCTATAGACATGTTGACTGGCTGCATTAACTTTCCTCAAAGTTTTTGTCAGTTAACTCGATCAAAAGATGAACTTATTCAGAAGGTGTTTCCAGATGTTTCTCAAAATTACAGAAACCATGATTGGTTGAGCGAACGAGCTATACTGGCTGCAAAAAACATAGATGTAAATGAATTAAATTTCAAAATTCAAGAACAAATTACAGGCGAATTGAGGATATATAAATCAGTTGATTCGGCTACTAATCAAGATGATGTAGTCAACTATCCACCGGAATTTTTAAACTCGCTGGATTTGCCAGGCTTGCCACCTCACAATCTTCAATTAAAGGTTGGATCGGTGGTTATAATGTTGCGAAATATCAACCAACCGCGTCTTTGCAACGGTACACGGTTAGCGATAAAAAAATTACTAAACAATGTGATAGAAGCAACTATACTCAAAGGAAAGTATAAAGGAGAAGATGTTCTCATACCGCGCATCCCAATGATTCCGACTGATGTGCCATTTGAGTTTAAACGACTACAGTTTCCAGTGCGGCTTGCTTTTGCTATGACTATAAACAAGTCCCAGGGGCAATCATTAAGTGTTTGTGGTATTAATCTAGAAAACCCATGTTTCTCACATGGTCAATTGTATGTTGCCTGTTCCCGTGTTGGAAAACCATCAGATTTGTTTATCTATGCGCCAGGTAATCAAACAAAAAACATCGTATACCACAAAGCACTACAATGGTAATAATAATAATTATGATTCACATGATTAACAATAAAGCGATTACTTACTTTTAAATCCTTATATATGTTTTATTTAATTATTTTTTATTCACAACGCCCCATCACCAGGGTGACGGTTCTGTTCAGGAGAATTTTTTTAAATACGTAGGCAAAAAAACTGCCATATTACAAATCTTTTTGACAGGACGAAGTCTGTCGGGTCAGCTAGTACATAAATATAAATTATATGCAATGGGAGCTCAGATGTATTAAAAGATCTACATACTGACTGTGTGCGTGTGTGCGCGTGTTTAATTTGATTTCAGTGTTTATCCATTATTTTTGTGACATTAAAACAAGCAAGCGGAAAACTTGCAATGGTACAGAATATATAAGATCACGGCCACGTTGGTCTGCCTTACCACACTGTCAACGGACACTCGTTTGCAGAAGAAAATGGCTTTCAGTCAAATCATTTCACAAACTCTGCCACTGTGGGAGATATGATCTACATCAAACACATTGTTAATGATATGCAGAAAAACCTGCATATTCATTCCACTGGCAGGAAAATGTATCTCCTGAAACAGATATACATCTATATATGAGAAAGAACTAAATGTACACCAACTGAAAAAGATGGATTCACCAGTAGTTGTTGATCCTACATTTAGCAGGACCAGTACTGATCTGCCCTATGTGTTTTCTTGGGATTCAACAACTAACTGTTGTCACTGTTTGAATTATATTATAGTAGGACCTGTCTGAGAAAATGTGTATCGGGTAACACACCAGTCTCAGGACTGAAGACCACAACAACCAAAATCTACATTATTCCGTGATTTATTCAGTTTTCAAATTTATACTGACTTTTTGATCACCCGGTGCTACACCTACCCTACCGAGCCCAGGAAAACCCTCAACCTCGTCGTGAGAGGGCTCCCTTTCGGGTTCACTGTAGAAAACCTGCAAGCGGAGCTAAAGAAACTCCAAATAACACCCATGTGGGTGACTAAAGTCAGGTCACCAAAAACAAAGAAAGACACCCCACTTTCCCAGATAATAGCCTCAGATACCCCTGAGAACAGGGAAATCACCTCTGTCAGAGATGTGGACGCCACATTTAAAAAACTAAGAGGAAAACTTGGCCAAAGACTATGATATAACTGTCAAGGCACAGATCACATCGCTAGGAATTGCAAGATGCAAACCAAGTACGTCTGATGTGCTGGAAACCGTACCACAGAAGATTGCACAAAGGACGAAAACGTGCCGCCCGTATGCGCCAGATGTTCCCAGCAGCACCCTGGAAACTACCTGGGGTGCGAAGTCGTGAAAGCCTACAAAGCACGGCAACAAGCACCTGCAGTAATACGGTCGGGATACACCTTTGCCAACGCCGCAGCGCACAATAGGCGAAATGACGGTCCTAGGTCAGCCCCGAGAAGAAACGTAGCAGCCGCCAGACCGATAACCCACACTACCGAAACTGCGAACGACGCAGCAGCAACGACAGGGGCATCGGTTGCCGACACCGCACCCACGGCAGCAGCACAACAGACGACGACAAACAAAGACTGTATTAGCGTCGAGGACCGAGCATCCCAGACGAATGCCAGTGACACCGCTATCACGAGGAGGCGCCCGCCACGAGCCGCCCCAAAAAGGAGAGACAGACACCGAACAAAGCAGTACATCCGGCACCGGGCGCCGCAACCAGCCCGATTACCCAGGGCGACACTGCAGCATTCCTCGAAGTCGCGCAGTGACAATGACAACCGCAACAGAAGCCACCGTAAAATCTATCCCGCAGCAAATAAGCACTGCAATCCAAGCTGCTGTGCAGGCATTCCCACAAGTCAACCCAAGAAACCGACATGGACAATAAACCACAAGGACTAAGAGCATGCCTGTGGAACGCCAATGGCATCAGACATCAAGTGGTGCATTCCGAGACCTCCTACAAGACGAAGGAATAGACATCTGCCTGGTGACAGAGACCCATCTAAAACCGGGAGTCAATGTCAGGGCAGCAAACTACAGAACCTACAGGAATGATCAGCTTACAGCAGGAGGCGGCACAGCAGTCTACATCCGTCCACACCTCCAATGCCACCAATTACAACTACCAGCACTGCAAACCACGGAAACCACAGGGGTCGAGGTGAAAACCAGCGAAGGGCCAATAACATTCACAGCAATATACAGACCCCTACAAGGCCAGCTACAACCCCAAGACATTGACCTACTACTATCCATGCCCGGCAACATCCTCCTTGGGGGAAGACTACAATGCCAAACACACCGCACGGAACAGCAGGTTAACCAACGTAAGTGGATGACGTCTTCCAAGGGCGGCAGAGCGGCATCACGCGATCACAGCTGCACCACACACCACCATCATCATCTACCCCATGAACATGGGGCAACCAAAACAACATAGGGGAAGATAGCAAACAAACCGAAAAAACGGCAAGTTCACCGGCATAAATAAGGTGGGCACCAATATAGGGTTCGTAAATGCTAATGGCTGCAATACAAAAAAAGCCGCTAATTGAACATCTAATCAAGAGGGAAGAGATTCAGATACTGGAAATGACGGGAACTAGGGTGGGGCAAGCTCCGATAAACATATTGGATTACACATGCTATCGTAAAGATGATGTAACCGAGGCGAGAGACAGAGGGTGGGCACATAGCGGAATAGCCATACTACATCACAAAAAATTAGCGACTGTCCAAATTGAACTCCCACGGTCCTTCGACAAACACAAAGTACTAGCAATAAAAGTAGCAGCCAAGTCATTTAGAGCAATTCACAACGCCATCTTATACAGGGTGGCACAGGGGAACGGGAAATTTTGAACGTTACAGTTGGCAGCACTGTAGTGCCGGCAGATGTTCGAAACTTTGCACAATTGATGTGAACGCATTGCCATTTAGTAATCATGGAGAATTGGACTGGCGCGGAACGTGCAGTAGCTGTGAGAGCATTTTACAAAAATGGTGATAGTGCGACTGCCGCGCAGAGAACGTTTTGACAGCATTACCAGCTTGGACGTCACGGACGTGTCCCATCTGCGCATGCGATTACAACGTGGGTGCGTAATTTTGAAGAAACAGGATCTGCCTTGAAAAAGAAACCTCCAGGTGGCATTCCAACGGTACGTACGCCCGAGAACATTGCAGCTGCTAGAGCTGCAATCGAGAGAAGTCCTCGCCGCTCTGTTCGACAGCACGCATCTTCGCTAGGGATTAAGCGACGAAGCTTACAGAGAATACTGTACGAATTAGACTTCGATCCCTATAAGTTGCAGATTGTGCAACACTTACACGAACGAGACCCAGCGTCACGTATGGAGTTTAGTAGCCAGATATTGGCTAAAATCAACGAGGACGCGAATTTCCTTGGTAACTTATGGATATCAGACGAAGCCCATTTCCACCTGAACGGATTCGTGAACAAACAGAATTTTCGTTATTGGGCACAGGACAATCCTTGTGAGTTTCACCAGCGACCACTACATAGCGCCAAGGTCACAATATGGTGTGCTGTACCATGTCACGGTGTTATCGGCCCTTATATTTTTGAACGTGAGGATGGTAGTGCAGTGACAGTAACATCCGCTCGATATGTTTAAATGCTTCAAACATTCTTTACACCGAAACTGTACGAGCTTAATCTTAACGTCGTAAACATGTGGTTTCAGCAGGACGGAGCCACGTCACACACTGCTCGACAATCGATGGCAGCAGTTCGTCGATTGTTTGGAAGACGCATTATTTCACGTAACGGTGACACTGCATGGCGTGCGAGATCCCATGATCTTAGTGTGTGCGACTTCTTCCTGTGGGGATATCTTGAAGGCAAGGTGCACCGTACACGTCCTGCAACAATCCATGAACTGAAGGAGAACATTGAAAACGAAATCACTGCCATTCCCCAAGATTTGCTACACCGCACATTCCAGTTTTCATAACAGGATGTTAGAGTGTGAGCGCCGAATGGGAGCACATCTTCCCGATGTCATCTTTAAAAAGTAGAGAGACACTTTTGGACATTTTGATTGTAAAGACATATTGAATAATGGCATGCTGAATACATTCACTTTCGTTAATAAATTACTAGTTTTATGAATTTATTCATGGAAATGACGTTATTCCGAAATTTCCTGTTTCCCTGCGCCACCTTGTATGTCCCCCCCCCCCCCCTTCAGAAGAAATTCCGAAAGACGTAATTAAACATATCTGCAATCTAGGGCCTAGCATAATCCTCAGAGACTTTAATGCAAGGTCAATAAACTTTGGAGTCAAACGGACTAATAGAAACGGAAGACAATTGGAAGAGCTACTAGAGGAGAGAACACACACACACACACACACACACACACACACACACTAAAAATGTGTAGTACTATGTCCACCTTTCATAAATCATACACGAGACTCGACACCAGACGACATTTTACACACAGCAGACCTAGCAAGAGACACGGGAGAAACAGGCATCGGAGACAGCATAGGAAGCGACCACCTCCCACTCCTCACGAACACAGCAAAAAAAAAAAAAACCAGAAAGGACGAAACTGATAAAGACATAAGGACAGGAAAAACATAGACAAAAATAAACACATTGACTAAATCAAAGAAAACATAACGACAGCACAGGAAGAGATCACAAACCAGGAGGAAATGGAGGGACTAAACGAACACATCAAGACAGTAATCAGTGATGCTATCGAAGCTATAATGAGTGTAGTATACTCCATTCACCTAAACAAGAGACATACTGTAAACACAGCTGGGCGCGTGACCACATCGCTGCCATCGAGGGGTGTACAAGGCAGGGCGTTAGGAATTAAAAAATGAAAGTCGAGTTTTTTTATAATTTGGCACCTGAAGATGATAAAGTGATCCGAGAACTACCTTCCTACACCTTTTTTACATTACATTAAAATTTATTGTCATTGAAAAAGAGAAATATTTAAGATTTCAGGAAAAGTTTTTTCGCGTTACTCTATACTTATCACGCCATATGTCCTAAACTGTGTGTTGTACAGCAAAATAATTTTATAATTGCCTTCAGTACTATATGTTGATGACGTCTGCAAATTTTCTGGCCAATAGTCAGTAATAGTGAAGTAATAAATTAAAATATCACGTCTGATGCAGAACTTTTACCAAATCATCATCCAAAATACAGTAAGCGGCAAACTTCCCCCTTTAATTTGTTTGTGGGGGAGTAAGCGAGAAAAGTTTCAGAAAGGTTTGAATTTAATTTTGTAGTTATTTCTAATGCGATGAGTGCAACCGTTTGTCCTTTATGAGCGATGCATTGTGCGATTCGCAGGCGCGGCGCTCAGTCACTGTGGCCGTCTCAGTTGCAGGTGTGAGCTCGTTAGTGGGTGTTTTACAGCGGCGACTTCAGGATATCTATAGTTTTTCAAGCGTCTTTACAGATGAACTTGTTATTGATTATTAGAGTAAGTATGTGTGTTTGTAGTCACACTGAGCATTCACTGTTTATGTGCGCATCCAATAGCATCGCATGGTTTCTCATTTTATATATTCACTTATTTCATTAGCATCACCTACGGCTGTCCTCATTATGTCATCCGCGGATTCAGCGAGCGAGGTCGACGTGTCAGTTCTGAGTCCACCAAAGAAGCGAGCAAAAAAGAAATCATTAAGTTGTTCTGAGAAGCACATGGTGCTTAATGTCTATAAAACGGAACTCTTACATCCAGAGCAGTCGATGAGGTTTTTTTTTTTTTTTTTTTTTTTTCGGGCGCACAACTTCAATGGTCATTAGCGCCCTGACTACTCTAAGAATGCACCGCGAGGCACAAGTTGACAACAACAACTAAAAGGGAAAAAACAATAAAAGACAGACTGACAGGCATAGGATTAAAAAACATCATCAAATGTCCTTAGCAAGGTTTGTCAAATTGATAAAACAAAGAACACGAGCAGCTGCTCGTGGGTCATCCGCTAAAATGGCATCTAAAGTAGTAGGCAGGTTAAGATCGAGGCGCAGTGTTTTAAGATCGGGACAGGACATTAAAATGTGACAAACCGTCAGCAAGTGCCCACATGGGCAGAACGGCGCCGGCGCAGCCGTCAGCAGATGGCGATGGCTGAACCGGCAGTGTCCAATTCTTAACCTTGCTAAAACGACCTCCTCCCGCCGAGAAGGGCGTGAGGAGGACGTCCAAGCCACGGGAAGAGGTTTTAAGGCCCGAAGCTTGTTGTCGGTAAGTGCAGCCCAATCGGCATGCCACAGCGACAACGCGCCGACAAATGACCCTGCTAAAATCGGACGAAGGGACACAACAAGAAGCTGTCCGAGGCTGGAGGACCGCAGCCTTGGCCGCGGCATCTGCAGCTTCGTTCCCAGGGATACCGACATGGCCAGGAACCCACATAAAGCTAACCGGCGTACCGACGTCCACCAGCTGCTGAAGAGAGCGTTGGATCCGGTGTACGAAAGGGTGAACCGGGTACGGATCACTGAGGCTCTGGATGGCGCTCAGGGAATCTGAGCAGATGACATAAGCAGAATGTCGGTGGCGGCAGATGTACAGAACAGCCTGGTAGAGGGCAAAGAGCTCAGCTGTGAAGACCGAACAATGGCCATGGAGCCGGTATTGGAAACTTTGTGCCCCGACAATAAAGGAACACCCGACCCCGTCATTGGTCTTAGAGCCATCTGTATAAATGAAAGTCATGTTGTTGAACTTCGAACGAAGTTCCAAAAAACGGGAGTGGTAGACCGAACCGGGGGTGACCTCTTTTGGGAGCGAGCTGAGGTCGAGGTGAACGCGGACCTGAGCCTGGAGCCAAGGTGGCGTGCGGCTCTCGCCCACTCGAAAGGTTGCAGGGAGTGAAAAATCAAGGTGTTGAAGGAGGCGACGAAAGCGAACTCCAGGGGGTAGCAAGGCAGAGACATACAACCCGTATTGAAGGTCAAGAGAGTCGTCAAAAAAGGAACGATAAGAAGGATGGTCGGGCATTGACAGTAGCCAACAGGCATACCGACAAAGCAGTATATCGCGCCGGTAGGTGAGGCAATTCGCCAGCATCAGCATGAAGACTCTCTACGGGACTGGTATAAAATGCTCCGATCGCAAGTCGTAAACCCCGATGTTGTATGGAGTTGAGGCGGCGTAAGATGGATGGCCGTGCAGAGGAGTATACGAAGCTCCCATAATCCAGCTTGGAGCGGACGATCGACCGATATAGGCGAAGGAGGACGGTTCGATCCGCTCCCCACGACATACCACTGAGAACACGGAGGACATTTAAAGAACGGGTACAACGGGCGGCCAAATATGACACATGTGGAGACCAGCTAAGTTTCCTGTCAAAGGTAAGGCCTAAAAATTTGATTGTCTCCACGAGTGGGAGAGCATTGGGACCGAGTCGTAAGGACGGTGGGAGAAACTCTTTGTAGCGCCAGAAGTTAATACAGACCGTCTTCTCGGCAGAAAAACGGAAGCCATTGGCGACACTCCAGGAGTAAAGACGGTCAAGAGAAAGCTGAAGACAGCGCTCCAAGACACGTGGACACTGCGCGCTGCAATAGATGGTAAAATCGTCCACGAAAAGGGAGCCTGATACATCAGCTGGGAGGCAATCCATTATTGGATTGATCGCGATGGCGAAGAGAGCGACGCTCAAAACTGAGCCCTGTGGCACCCCATTCTCCTGGCGAAAGGTGTCGGACAGGACAGAACCCACACGTACCCGAAACTGTCGATCCATTAAAAAGGAACGAATAAAAAGAGGGAGGCGACCGCGAAAGCCCCACGTATGCATGGTGCGGAGAATGCCCGTCCTCCAACAGGTGTCGTAAGCCTTCTCCAAATCAAAGAACACAGCCGCGGTCGGGCACTTCCGCAAGAAGTTATTCATGATGAAGGTCGACAAGGTAACCAGATGGTCGACAGCAGAGCGGCGCCTTCGAAATCCACATTGTACATTGGTAAGTAGGCGTCGAGACTCGAGCAGCCAAACCAATCGAGAGTTAACCATTCGCTCCATCACTTTACAGACACAGCTGGTAAGCGAGATAGGTCGATAACTGGAAGGCAAGTGCTTGTCCTTCCCCGGCTTAGGAATCGGGACAACAATAGACTCGCGCCAGCATGCGGGAACATGTCCCTCAATCCAGATGCGATTGTATGTACGAAGAAGAAAACCTTTACCCGCAGGAGAAAGGTTCTTCAGCATCTGAATATGAATAGAATCAGGCCCTGGAGCGGAGGACCGCGATCGGCCAAGTGCGGTTTCGAGTTCCCGCATGGTGAATGGGGCATTATAACTTTCACAATTCGAGGAGCGGAAGTCACGTGGCCTAGCCTCCTCGGCCTGTTTGCGGGGGAGGAAGGCAGGGTGGTAATGAGCGGAGCTCGAAACCTCGGCGAAAAAGCGGCCGAAGGCATTGGAGACAGCCTCAGGGGCCACAAGGACTTCATTCGCGACCTTCAAGCCAGAAATTGGGGAGTGGACCTTAGTGCCAGATAGCCGGCGCAGGCTACCCCAGACAACAGAAGAAGGAGTAGAACTGTTGAAGGTGCTGGTGAAAGCAGCCCAGCTGGCTTTCTTGCTTTCTTTAATAATACGACGACACTGAGCACGTAATCGTTTATAATTAATACAATTCGCCACTGTAGGGTGGCGTTTAAAGGTGCGTAAAGCACGTCGACGAGCACGTAGAGCGTCCCTACATGCTGCGGTCCACCAGGGGACCGGTACGTGACGTGGAGAAGAAGTAGGGTGAGGGATGGAATATTCAGCAGCAGCGAGAATGACTTCCGTGAGGTGTGCGACCTGACGATCGCAGCTTGTGAAGGTTTGATCCTGAAAGGTCGCCCTGGAAGAGAAGAGCCCCCAGTCTGCCTTGGACATGGTCCAACGAGAGGAGCACGGAGAGGGAGTATGCTGCAGGAGATGGATAACACACGGGAAGTGGTCGCTCGAATATGTATCAGCAAGTGCATACCACTCAAACTGGCGTGCAAGTTGGGGAGTACATATAGAGAGGTCTAAATGGGAATAGGTATGAGATGTGTCCGAAAGAAAAGTAGGGGCGCCAGTATTGAGGCAGACAAGATTGAGCTGGTTGAAAAGGTCTGCTAACAAGGAGCCCCTCGGGCAGGATGCTGGAGAGCCCCAAAGAGGATGGTGGGCATTGAAGTCTCCAGTTAACAAAAATGGTGCAGGTAGCTGAGCAATAAGTTGCGTCATGTCTGCCCTGGTAACGGCAGATGACTATGGAGCGTAAACGGTACAAAAGGAAAACGTAAAAGTGGGGAGAGTAATGCGGATGGCAACTGCCTGCAGGCCGGTGTGCAACGTGATGGGATCGTAGTAAATATCATCCCGGACCAGCAACATAACCCCTCCATGAGCTGGGATACCTACCACAGGGGGTAGGTCGAAACGCACAGAGGTGTAGTGTGCCAAGGCAATGTGATCGCATGGGCGTAGCTTCGTTTCCTGGAGGGCTACGACGAGCGGACGATGCGAGCGGAGCAGCAACTTCAAGTCCTCTCGGTTGGAGCGAACGCTGCGAATATTCCAGTTAATAAGTGCCATCGTAAGAAAAGGAAGATGAGAGAAGGGGTCACCTCAAAGGCCGCTTAGGGCCTGGCTTCGAGTGAGCACTGCCGCCGCTAGCAGGAGGCGGACAGTCATCGTCCATGGGGTCTATAGGGTCATCAGCCATCTCAGGAGGATGGCCGGGAGGGGGAGCTTCCTCCGCCGGTGAACGGCCAGATGTTCGGCTACCAGCGGTGCGGCCAGGCGAAACGGATGACGGCCTGGGGCGGCAACCGCTGGGTGGCGCAGGAGAAGAAAGGCGCCGCGGCGGAGAAGGAGAACTGTGCTTCCTATGCGCCTTTTTAGAAGGACGTTTGGTGGAAGTACCGGTCAAAGGCTGGGAGGTCGAGGGACGGAGGAAGTCTGCACGGGATGGTTCCTTCTTGAAGGCCCGTGCATCTGACTTCGGGGTCTTCGACTGAGCAGAAGCTGAGGAAGTGGCTGGTGTCTGTGGGGTGATGGGAGGAAGAGGAGACGTCGACCGCGCGACCTTAGCACTGGCCGAACGGACGACTGTGGTGCTGAAGGTCAGATCGCATGTCTGGGTTGCTACCTCCCGGGTAGTCCGAGGAGAGGCGAGGACAGTGCTGTATTTCCCCGCTGGGAGCAGCGTGGGCTTCCTACTAGCCAATAGCTTGCGAGCAGCCGAGGTGGACACTTTCTCTTTGACTCGAATTTCCTGGATACAGCGTTCTTCCTTATAGACAGGACAGTCGCGGGAGGATGCAGCATGGTCACCCTGACAGTTCACACAACGAGGAGACGGAGGTGGACAGTCACCCTCATGGGCATCCCTGCCACAAGTGACACATTTAGCCGCATTGGAACAAGACTGTCGAGTGTGATTGAAACGCTGACACTGGTAGCAGCGCGTAGGTGTCGGGACATAGGGGCGAACAGAAACAACCTCGTAGCCCGCCTTGATGCGCGATGGCAGCTTAACACTATCGAAGGTTAAGAAAAGTGTCCGGGTCGGTACAAGGTCATTGTTGACCTTTTTCATGACCCGATGGACAGCCGTCACGCCCTGCTCAGCGAGGAAAGATTGAAGCTCCTCGTCAGTCAATCCGTCGAGAGAGCTACTATAGACTACACCACGAGACGAATTCAAAGTGCGGTGGGCCTCCACCCAGACAGGGAACGTGTACAAGAGTGTGGCCCGAAGCAGTTTTTGTGCCTGAAAGGCACTCTCAGTTTCTAGTAATAAGGTACCGTTACGCAACCTGGTACAAGATTTGACAGATCCGGCTATGGCATCTACGCCCTTCTGGATAACGAAAGGGTTGACAGAGGAAAAATCCTTTCCGTCCTCAGATCGAGAAACTACGAGGAACTGTGGGGCAGGCGGTAGTATTTTTGTCACTGTTGGCTGGTCACGTTTCCGTTTGTGGGTCGAAGTCGAAAGCGATGGAGTAGAATCCATTGCGGAGGAATCCCCCACGATTGCCAGCGTCTCCGATGGCGCGCTCCTTCCTTGTGGGGACCCTCTCAGAGGGCACTCCCGCCTTAGGTGAATGTTTACACCTCAGGTCACACCTCCCGAGAAACAGACGGAGGGACCAATCGGCATGGTCAGAAGGTATCAGCTCAGGCAATCACCCCTCCCCGGGCCTGGCCTTTACCAGGGGGTACGCGCGTGCCTTACATGTCTACCCAGGGCGGGGACTTACGCGTTACCCCGTCACCGGCTATGCGTGCGAACGCGTGGGTCGGCCTTCAGACACGCACAGGGAGGAAGGAAGAAGAGGAAAAAGAAGAGAGAGGGAGAGAGAGGACAGACTGTCTCAAACGCCGAGGCGGAGACCAGAGAAGGCAAGGAGAAGAAGGCAATGAGAAAGCAAGGAGAAGGAGGCAATGAGAAGGCAAGGAGAAAAAGGCAATGAGAAGGCAAGGAGGAGTCAAGGGAAAGAGTAAGGAAGACAGTGAAGTGGAGAAGAGCAAAGAAAGGAACCAACAAAAGGAAGGAAGAAACGAGAAGTGAAAAACCAAAAAGACCACGAGTATAGGTCGTGAAACCGTCCGTCTCCGGACGCAGGCGCTAACTACCCCCGTGAGGGGGATGGACTCCTTTTAGTCGCCTCTTACGACAGGCAGGAATACCTCGGGCCTATTCTAATCCCCGGACCCGCAGGGGGGCAGTCGATGAGTGACATTGTTTCGAAAACAGCTGCAGCTACAGGTGTTGTACGTTCTTCAGTGTATCGTGTGATAAGTGAGTATAAGGCCACACACACTCTGAAGTCTCCCAAGAAAGGGAGATTACAACAAACTTTCTGAAAGTGTTGACTTCAACAGAAATGCGATACGAAGGAAAGTACACGAATTTTTTTTTCGTAACGAATTGCCAACAATTGATAAAGTGTTTACAGTCGTGAACGAAGATTTAGATCTGGGCAATTTTCGGAGAACTACATTTTGTAAGTTATTGAGAGAAATGAATTTCAAATATGTCCGGCGTGGGCGCGATAGCATGCTAATAGACAGGGATGACATTTTATGGAGGCGGCGTTATCTTCGAACCATTAAACGACTGATAGATGAAGGCAGGCCCATTTACTATTTGGACGAGACGTGGGTGAACACAGGACATACCCGAAGTTATGTCTGGGTAGATGACACTATAAATTCCTCAAAACAAGCGTTTCTGTCCAGATTATCCACCGGAAGCAAGGGCCCATCAGGTAAAGGGAAACGTCTGATTATCGCACACATTGGCAGCAAAGCAGGGTTCGTTGAAGGATGTTTGTGGACTTTCGAATCCAAGAAGTGGAGATTATCATGAGGAGATGTGCGCCGAAACCTTCGAGAAGTGATTTCAAGATGTTCTTCCTCGGCTTCAGGAAAATGCAGTTATTGTTCTTGATAACGCGCCGTACCATTCTCGGAGAAAAGAAAAAGTTCCCAGAGCCAATTCCAATAAGCACGAAATATCAGAGTGGCTAAAATCTAAAAACATCGATTTCGAAGACGATATGTTGAAGAAAGAACTTTTAGATATAGTTAAAAAATCACAGAACAGCGCACAAGGAATACGCAATAGATGAAATGGCGAAGAATGCAGGGAAAACTGTTCTCAGAATTCCTCCGTACCACTGTGAATTAAACGCCATCGAGTTAGTGTGGGCCAGAATCAAACGCTATGTTTCAGCGAAAAACAAAACATACAAAATGCCGGAAGTTGAAGTACTGCTAGAAGAAGCAGTAAGAACAGTGACTGCAGAGGATTGGAACAAGAGCTTCCTCCATGTCGTAGAAAAAGTGGAAACTCAAATGTGGAAATTAGACTGCATTATAGAGGAGAGAGAGGAGCGGTTTGTTATAAACCTCAATGAAAACAGTTAAAGTTCGACAGATTGAACCTTGTTTCGTACTTTATCATTATTATTACTGGTACTGTTGTTAAAATTAACAATTGTGTTTGAATGGAGCGTTTTGTTAACAACCTGAATGAAAATAAATCTGCTTCGACAGAATGAACTCAGTTTAACATTGTTAAATTTATTTCGTACATTGTTGCCCAGGTTTCTCACGGTCCGCTGAGACAGCTCGGCAGCCAGCCGAACGCCGCCAGCTGCAAAGCGTGCGCCAAGCATTTTCCACACCCCTACGTATCACGTGGACACCGAATGCTTCCTCTGGAAACGAGCGTAGTCGCTCACGTGACACTGTTTATGTTTCGCCCCAGCTCTCGGTGAATAGACTTCAGTCGAAGCACAACTACCCATCTTCCTGGCAGCCAGAGAAGATTGGGACGACATCGAACAGATTTCGGTGGAAGAAGTGGTCTTGCAGCTGCGATCACTCAGCCCTGAAAAGGCGGGAGGAGACGGCATCCTCTTGAGCGAACTTCCAGCAGTGGCCTACCATCTGACACCATCTTCAACGTGATCCTGCACACAGGGCTCTACCCTTCTGCGTGGAAACAGGCGGAAGTGGCAGCAATCCCCAAAGCAAACAACGACCCTCATCTGTCGGCAACCTACCGTCCTGTTAGTCTTCTGCCTACGCTATCGAAAATATTCGAGCGTTTATATGCCAAACGGCTCCTGAGGCACGTGGAAGCCGAACATTTGCTTCCTGACGAGCAGTTCGGTTTTCGCAAGGGCCACTCCACAGTGCATCAACTCGTGCGACTTGTGGAGGAGGCCGTGGGAGCCCTGGAGACCTGGGAATACCTTGGGGCGGTGTTCCTGGACGTTTCTACGGCATTTGACTCTGTGGCCAGATGGCCTCGTGTATAAACTTTTTATGCACGGGGTCCCGACATCACATGGGGTGCTACTTAAGTCTTGCGTGGAAAACCAAACTTTCCACGTGCACCTGGAGGAGGGAGTGTCTACACAACGACCAATTCAGGCTGCCATAGGGGTCCGTACTTGGTTCCCTGTTGTACTCCCTCTGCAGCGCAGATGCTCCGCGGGCGGCGCTGGCGCTACTCGTTCGGAGCACGAACATGTTCGAAATGCGACGTCGTCTCCAGTTAGGGTGCAAAGCATTAGGGACTTGGTCCACGAAATGGCGGCTTAAATTTAATGCTGCCACGAGCCAGGCAGTAATCTTCACAAAAAGACTGCTACCACCAGATTTAGAGCCGGTCGCGAGTGTGGGAGTCCCCGTCCCGTGGTGTAGAACCGCTAAATACCTCGGGGTTATCCTCGACCAGAGGCTAACGTGGCGTCCCCACATTCAGGTCAACGGTAGAGCTTTAGGGCATCTTCCGTGTCCTGTACCCTCTGCTCAACCCGACATCGGCGCTTCCTCCTCGCCACGGTATCACCTTGTACCTTCCACTCGTTCGTCCACTGCTGCAGTATGCTGTCGTGGTGTGGAGGAATACGACAGACACACACTTTGCTGAGCTCCAGAGGGTGCAGAACCGAGCACTTTGGCTCACCCTTCGACTGCCACGGCATTACCCAACCGCGCAGTTACGCGAGCAGACCGGAATCCCCCTGCTCGAGGACCGCTTCCACCAATCAGTGCGACATTTTTATCAAGAGACCGACCAGTCACAAAATAGGCTCATTCAGGCACTAGGCCACTCTATCCACTGCAGGGCGACGACACGCTGGCCTGACCTGTTGCGAGCTTACAAACTCCTAACAGTCGAGGGATGCATCGCATCCGACAGGCCAGTCAGTCAGTTCCCTCCCACTCCTGAAATCGTGATTTGCAGGAATAGCGCTTGCCACTCACCCTGCACACTCACGAACCAAGGTTCGTTAGTAAGGAAAAGTGTAGTGTAGTGTAGTGTAGTGTAGTGTAGTGTAGTGTAGTGAGGCATCACGCTCAGACACTGCTGCAGGGCATCCTCCCTGCTCCTCCGAGAGTAGGGAATTTCCTATACCAGAGCCTGTGGTATTAACCGGATACCCGCACATAGTATATGGTAGGGCTGGCGCTGTTTGGGGAAACCTAATGGTGTCAACGAATGCACATTCAGTGCCCCTTGGCAGTGCATGTCAGACTTCAAGAACCGCCTTAACAGACATATTGGGTAAGCCCAAAGCCCCAGTCTACTGCAGCACCCAGCCAATGGGTACTCAAAGCCAACCTACTACAGGCATAACAAAGGCTAAAACACACATACAAGAAACGCACGTAATGCTAACACCTAAGCGTCTGGCCCCAAGCCAGCTCTTGCTGAGGAACCTGCGACCACAGATAATGACGATATGGAAGTAGGGGGTGGGGGGGGGGGGGGTGGACCGTTGTGCACAATGTCCCCACTTCGAACAGCTTCACTCCGATCGGTTCTGACGGCGCGGAAGCGACGCCTACCAGACCCTCAACTTCCGGCGCACAAGCGCAGCCGAGGCAGAGACGGGAGAAAGTGCCACCAATCATTGCCACCATAGCTAACAGCGCTATGAAAATTATAAAGGAAGTCGCTCGCCATCTAAAAGGGGGATTGAATACTTCATGCATAGGATCCTCTGTAAAATTTCAAACATCCACGCCACCAGACTGCAGATTTTTGGTAGATTATTTCACGCAGAAGAAAATCCGCTTTCACACCTATCCATCAACACAGAAAAACACCAACAAGGCGGTGATCAAGGTTTTCCCGCGAGACACAGACCCCGCCAAAATAAAACAATCACTCATTCTACATCTACATCTACATCTATACTCCGCGAGCCACCTTACGGTGTGTGGCGGAGGGTACTTATTGTACCACTATCTGATCCCCCCTTCCCTGTTCCATTCACGAATTGTGCGTGGGAAGAACGACTGCTTGTAAGTCTCCGTATTTGCTCTAATTTCTCGGATCTTTTCGTTGTGATCATTACGCGAGATATATGTGGGCGGTAGTAATATGTTGCCCATCTCTTCCCGGAATGTGCTCTCTCGTAATTTCGATAATAAACCTCTCCGTATTGCGTAACGCCTTTCTTGAAGTGTCTGCCACTGGAGCTTGTTCAGCATCTCCGTAACGCTCTCGCGCTGACTAAATGTCCCCATGACGAATCGCGCTGCTTTTCGCTGGATCATGTCTATCTCTTCTATTAATCCAACCTGGTAAGGGTCCCATACTGATGAGCAATACTCAAGAATCGGACGAACAAGCGTTTTGTAAGCTACTTCTTTCGTCGATGAGTCACATTTTCTTAGAATTCTTCCTATGAATCTCAACCTGGCGCCTGCTTTTCCCACTATTTGTTTTATGTGATCATTCCACTTCAGATCGCTCCGGATAGTAACTCCTAAGTATTTTACGGTCGTTACCGCTTCCAATGATTTACCACCTATGGCATAATCGTACTGGAATGGATTTCTGCCCCTATGTATGCGCATTATATTACATTTATCTACATTTAGGGAAAGCTGCCAGCTGTCGCACCATTCATTAATCCTCTGCAGGTCTTCCTGGAGTACGTACGAGTCTTCTGATGTTGCTACTTTCTTGTAGACAACCGTGTCATCTGCAAATAGCCTCACGGAGCTACCGATGTTGTCAACTAAGTCATTTATGTATATTGTAAACAATAAAGGTCCTATCACGCTTCCTTGCGGTACTCCCGAAATTACCTCTACATCTGCAGATTTTGAACCGTTAAGAATGACATGTTGTGTTCTTTCTTCTAGGAAATCCTGAATCCAATCACAAACCTGGTCCGATATTCCGTAAGCACGTATTTTTTTCACTAAACGTAAGTGCGGAACCGTATCAAATGCCTTCCTGAAGTCCAGGAATACGGCATCAATCTGCTCGCCAGTGTCTACGGCACTGTGAATTTCTTGGGCAAATAGGGCGAGCTGGGTTTCACATGATCTCTGTTTGCGGAATCCATGTTGGTTATGATGAAGGAGATTTGTATTATCTAAGAACGTCATAATACGAGAACACAAAACATGTTCCATTATTCTACAACAGATTGACGTAAGTGAAATAGGCCTATAATTATTCGCATCTGATTTATGACCCTTCTTGAAAATGGGAACGACCTGTGCTTTCTTCCAGTCGCTAGGTACTTTACGTTCTTCCAGAGATCTACGATAAATTGCTGATAGAAAGGGGGCAAGTTCTTTAGCATAATCACTGTAGAATCTTAAGGGTATCTCGTCTGGTCCGGATGCTTTTCCGCTACTAAGTGATAGCAGTTGTTTTTCAATTCCGATATCGTTTATTTCAATATTTTCCATTTTGGCGTCCGTGCGACGGCTGAAGTCAGGGACCGTGTTACGATTTTCCGCAGTGAAACAGTTTCGGAACACTGAATTCAGTATTTCTGCCTTTCTTCGGTCGTCCTCTGTTTCGGTGCCATCGTGGTCAACGAGTGACTGAATAGGGGATTTAGATCCGCTTACCGATTTTACATATGACCAAAACTTTTTAGGGTTCTTGTTTAGATTGTTTGCCAATGTTTTATGTTCGAATTCGTTGAATGCTTCTCTCATTGCTCTCTTTACGCTCTTTTTCGCTTCGTTCAGCTTTTCCTTATCAGCTATGATTCGACTACTCTTAAACCTATGGTGAAGCTTTCTTTGTTTCCGTAGTACCTTTCGTACATGATTGTTATACCACGGTGGATCTTTCCCCTCGCTTTGGACCTTAGTCGGTACGAACTTATCTAAGGCGTACTGGACGATGTTTCTGAATTTTTTCCATTTTTGTTCCACATCCTCTTCCTCAGAAATGAACGTTTGATGGTGGTCACTCAGATATTCTGCGATTTGTGCCCTATCACTCTTGTTAAGCAAATAGATTTTCCTTCCTTTCTTGGCATTTCTTATTACACTTGTAGTCATTGATGCAACCACTGACTTATGATCACTGATACCCTCTTCTACATTCACGGAGTCGAAAAGTTCCGGTCTATTTGTTGCTATGAGGTCTAAAACGTTAGCTTCACGAGTTGGTTCTCTAACTATCTGCTCGAAGTAATTCTCGGACAAGGCAGTCAGGATAATGTCACAAGAGTCTCTGTCCCTGGCTCCAGTTCTGATTGTGTGACTATCCCATTCTATACCTGGTAGATTGAAGTCTCCCCCTATTACAATAGTATGATCACGAAACTTCTTCACGACGTTCTGCAGGTTCTCTCTGAGGCGCTCAACTACTACGGTTGCTGATGCAGGTGGCCTATAGAAGCATCCGACTATCATATCTGACCCACCTTTGATACTTAACTTAACCCAGATTATTTCACATTCGCATTCGCTAATAACTTCACTGGATATTATTGAATTCTTTACTGCTATAAATACTCCTCCACCATTGGCGTTTATCCTATCCTTGCGGTATATATTCCATTCTGTGTCTAGGATTTCGTTACTGTTCACTTCCGGTTTTAACCAACTTTCCGTTCCTAATACTATATGCGCACTATTTCCTTCAATAAGAGATACTAATTCAGGAACCTTGCCCTGGATACTCCTGCAGTTTACCAATATTACGTTAACTTTTCCTGTTTTTGGTCTCTGAGGACGGACGTTCTTTATCAACGATGATAATGTTCTCTCTGGTAAGCCGTCAGGTATTTTATCGTTTCGCCCAAGGGGGGGTCCCTCTAACCTAAAAAACCCCCGTGTGCACGCCACACGTACTCTGCTACCCTAGTAGCTGCTTCCGGTGTGTAGTGCACGCCTGACCTGTCTAGGGGGGCCCTACAGTTCTCCACCCAATAACGGAGGTCGATGAATTTGCAACCATTATAGTCGCAGAGTCGTCTGAGCCTCTGGTTTAGACCCTCCACACGGCTCCAAACCAGAGGACCGCGATCGACTCTGGGCACTATGCTGCAGATATTAAGCTCAGCTTGCACTCCGCGTGCGATGCTGGTTGTCTTCACCAAATCAGCCAGCCGCCGGAAGGAACCAAGGATGGCCTCAGAACCCAAGCGGCAGGCGTCATTCGTTCCGACATGTGCTACTATCTGCAGCCGGTCACACCCAGTGCGTTCAATAGCTGCCGGAAGGGCCTCCTCCACATTACGGACGAGACCCCCCGGCAAGCACACCGAGTGCACACTGGCATTCTTCCCCGACCTACCCGCTATTTTCCTGAGGGGCTCCATAACCCGCCTAACGTTGGAGCTCCCTATAACTAATAGGCCCGCCCTCTGTGACTGTCGGGACCTTGCCGGAGAATCGGCCACTGGCCCAACAGGCGAGGCATCCTGTGGTGGCTCGGAAACGATGTCATCACCACTAGGAAGCACCCCGTACCTGTTGGAAAGGGGTAAGGCAGCCGCCACGCGGCCAGATCCCACCTTCGCCTTTCGGCCAGGCACGCGCGAGCCCACCACTGTCCGCCATTCACCCTGGAGTGATGGCTGACCGGTAAGATGCTCACTGCCGGAAGACGCAGCGACATCAGGGGTTCCATGTGATTCCAAGGCCACCGAAGTAGGCATAGGTCTCACCACAGTTGCCCCAACGCCACTACGAGCCGACGCCTGCGCCTCGAGCTCGATGAGCCTAACAGACAAAGCCTCCACCTGTCCCCGAAGAGTGGCCAATTCTCCTTGCGTCCGCTCACAACAACCACAGTCCCTACACATGACTATGTTTACCCTACTCTATACGGTGACAAATTCCCAAGATAATCTTCTGATGAGCTACTCTGATAATCAAGAAACACTCACTGAAATACGAGACGCGAAAACTACGCTAGGTTTTCCCAGAAAAACTATTTAAAAGCTAAGCGCAGCAAATAAGTACAAAAACACTGTTATTGAAATAAAAGGTTCTACCTAGTAAGCACTCGAACACACAAGAAATTACAAAAATAAACTAGTAATTACACAGATAACTGAAAATAAGTCGCTGCTGTTTGTAAAATATGTAAGAAGCAAACGGTGTACTCGCCTTAGTAGTAGCAGGAGCTAGCGATGCGCTCTCGCTGACGGTCTAACTGACACTGACTGAGCTGCTCTAACCAAACATACAAGCCTGCACGATACGAGAGTCGATACAACGGTCGATAGCAATGGCGGTACTGTACACTACACTGTTATTGAAATAAAAGGTTCTACCTAGTAAGCACTCGAACACGCAAGAAATTACAAAAATAAACTAGTAATTACACAGATAACTGAAAATAAGTCGCTGCTGTTTGTAAAATATGTAAGAAGCAAACGGTGTACTCGCCTTAGTAGTAGCAGGAAAAGTTGAGGAAAAGTTCAGAGTAATAGAGGTAAAACAAGAAACAAAAGCATCAGACCCGAACAACCCTGGTGACCATCGCAAAAAGAGGGCCTCCTTTGAGGTGATACTTCACCCGGATGAAAAGAATAGGGAGTTCCTGAAAATTGAATTATTCATGAGCCGTAAAGTCACCATCGAGAAATACAGGCAGCTTGCAGGTCCTGTTGAGTGCCAGCAGCTGTTCCACTCGGCGAAACTGTGCCACCATCCCCAAAGTGCCGTAAGTGTGCCGGCCCACACCTAACGAATACGTGCAAAAAGAGTCGCTCCACCCCAGCAAATTACAGCCACTGCCCCCAGAAGGTCGAAGCATCGCGTAACCCCAAGGTGCGCGATCTCTGCCACCGACCACCCTGGCGCGCCACGCTGCGCTGGCCAGATCACCTTTGTATGCAACAATAGTGCCGCGAAGTGAAGACTTTTCTGATGAGATGTTCCCGTGGAGAACCAGACTAAACCACACAAAGACTTACCACTAACATGGTACACCCTATTTATGGAAGAAAGAGCGTCAAGTACGCTGTAAACTTCCTCACGAGTGTTGACGCAGAAACTGCGACACACACACTTATGCACGACGGCCCGAGCTGCGACGTCAAGTGTGACAGATGCGTGTATTGGAGCTGAGGGTGTGGCGGATGGCCGCTTCTCCAGCGGTCCCATCCGGTCCCCCACCGAAGACAACCCGGCCCATTCAACCGGATCACGAGATGGCTAACCCCACGGATACCACAGCTACGGCAGGGAGTGCTGCATCTTCCAGCGGCGACTTGCCTCCGTCGCAGTCCTCTCCTGTTGACGCATCTGGCCGACATGGCATCGACTCAGAAATCGATGACACCGCCCTTAAGCGGATACCTAGGGCACGTGGCACGTCAGGGCCCCTTCGCGTGGGACCGGCCCGCGCGTGCTGAGGCAAATGCAGGATTCCAAGTCCTTCCCCCACCCCTCGACCGCCCTAGACATGCCGGTATTTTCTGACGCTGTTAAGGCCTGTTGCACACATGGCGGATTTTTCCCCAGCGGTCAACTGACCGTCGCCGCCGTTCCCACAGTGGTGCACAGGAGTGAGAGCTTGCACACTAACAAGGGGAGGCCGCCAATTGTGAAATTCAGATTCGATTCATACTGCGCATAATAAAAGCTCATGGCCAGAGGTGTAATGTGGCAAAGCACCAAGATGCACTTCTCAACCGTTGTCGAGAAAATCGACGGTTTAAAAGAAACCGCTGCGGTGAAATACTCTCTACGATTAATAATTTTCTACAGCGTTGTGGCGCAGCGGTTAAGCGCTCGGGTTCGTAATCCGAAGGTCACTGGATCGAATCTCGCGCCATGCAACATTTTTTTTAGTATTTGTTTTTTGTAATTCAAATGTGTATTATATATAGAGCAGACATTAACAAATACAAAATGCAAAGTGAAATTCATGGGAAAACTTTCAAAATCATTTGAGATAAAAACTGGGGTTAGACAAGGTGATGGATTATCACCTCTGTTATTTAACTTAGTTCTGGATAGAGTCATGGCAGAATGGGAAAAAGAACTCAAAAAAGAAAAGTACTGGAAACCAATATCACTGGGAACCAAAAAAGATGACCTACAAATCCCCTACTTAGCCTACGCAGACGATCTTGCAATAATGGCAGATTCTAGTGAAATGGCAGTCAAACAGATAGAAACCTTAAAAGAGTGTGCAGGAAAAGTTGGCCTACAAATATCTTTTGAGAAAACGGTGTTTACAACAACAAATTAGAAATTTCTAAGTTACAAACCAAATATGGAGAAATTAAGAGGGTACCATACTTTAAATATTTAGGAAAGATAATTTCTGAAAAATACTCACAACAAGAAAGAATATTAAAAGCTCGTAGGGGTCTAGGGCTGGTCCAAAACATTTACAATAAAAAATGTATCTATAAATACAAAAATTAAACATTATAAGTCGGTAATTAAACCAATAATGCTATATGCCAGCGAAACCTTGACACTTAAAAGGAAAACAGATATGGAAAACCTGAAGAAAGAGGAAAGGAAAATCATTAGGAAAATTCTGGGACCAAGATGGACCAAAGAGGGGTATAGATTGCAGAAAAATTCTAAAATTGAAGAATATTCTAACATAGAGATAGACATAAGGAAGAGGCGTCTAAAGTTCTATGGCCACATAATGAGACTTCCCGATCACAGACTTACAAAAAAAATAGTAAGATACGTAGCATCCCTTGTTAATGGAGGAGAATGGATCAAAAATGTAAAGAAAGATCTGGAATTAGCCAACATTACTACTGAAGACATGAACAAAAGAAACAATTTCAAACTTAAAAGTTGACAAATGGGAGGTCAAACCAGAGACAAAAGCGCCGAGAACTGGAACAAAATGGAGCGAAGAAAGAAAAGCTGAATTCTCGCAAAGAATGAAGACCTGGTGGGCAAACAAGAAGAATAAGAAGCCCCAGAAGTGAACCATCTTTACTTAGCGTCTTCCATGTTGGGAGCTTTACGACTAATTATATTCCCGGAAATCAGTTGCAACAATTATGCATATAATAAGTTGTTGAAAGTCGTTTGTCGTGGAAAAACTGGCGACTTCTAACATTATGTTTTCCGCAAACAAAGTTGTATTTCATAAATGTTATTGTCTTCATAATGCTAACCACGTATAGTTAACGGAAGACATAGAAACTATATTCCGAAACGAATACGTATAGCGTAAGTCAAACGTTTGAATTAGAATAGAGACCCCACGAACACAAATTTGCTGTGGCAGGTATGAAATATAAAACTCCGTTACTCGCTCGTTACACTTTAAGGACAGATGTTGAATGGGCCGAAACGAGCTGTCGCCTAACAGCGTAGTTGCCCGCTAACTTCGAAAGAAGGTAGATGCGGTCCCTAGCGCAACTTCGTCGAAAATCAGTGCGGACGTGAGAGCTTTGGTACACCCTGTTAAACAAACGGAAAAATGGAGGCGGTAGAATTGGAGAGCGATCCGCCTTCACCAACATGCATACCGCCTCCATTTTTCCGTTTGTTTAACTGGGTGTACCAAAGCTCTCACGTCCGCACAGATTTTCGACAATATATATATATATATATATATATATATATATATATATATATATATATATATATATATATATATATATATATATTACGAAAAACTAATAATAAAATTACATGGAGCGAGATTCGATCCGGCGACCTTCGGATTACGAACCCGAGCGCTTAATCGTAGAGAGTATTTCCCGCAGCGGTTTCTTTTAACTGTCGATTTTCTCGACAACGGCTGAGAAGTGCCTCTTGGTGCTTTGCCACATTACACCTCTGGCCATGAGCTTTTATTATGCGCAGTATGAATCGAATCTGAATTTCACAATTGGCGGCCTCCCCTTGTAAGCGGCAGAAAAAACGATCGGTAAATCTTCCGTCGGCGGTAGCCGTGTGACCGCCGAGTGCTACTGGCGCCGACGGCAATTCTACCGCCACTGCCAAAGTAGTGGCGCACTTGACCAAATGCACACTTACTCACGTAGCGGTTTTTCTACCGTCGACAGCTGTTTTGTTCAGTGTGAACAGAGTCGAGTCGAGTAGCGGTGTTCACAGTTAACTGGTTTCTTCATTCAGACATGAGTAATCTAGATGTAGATAATTAAATTTTAATTTCATTAATTCAAGAAAGGCCTGTTCTGTGGGACAAAACCCTCGACATATACAAAGACCGAGATGTTACCACAAACACTTGGCATTAAGTTTGCAAGGGAATTCGTAGCTACTTTTATGTGTTGGACGAAATGGAGAGGAATGATTTGGTAAGTACATACTTTTCACATATATGTACTAGAAGAAACTCGATTTATAGATTCTAGAAGTGATGGCGCTCACTCTTTGCAGTGGAACACGATCTTCACTACACATTGCACGCGTTTCCTGACTTAATTATTTATTTTTCTACTATCGTGACAACTATGGTGGGCTATTATTAACAAATGTTTTATTTTATAAATATGAACATTGAGAAACAGTAGCAATGTTACATTTTTTAAAATGTATTATTATTTTTGCAACTTACTTCTAGTAATACAGTAACTAAAAATAAGTCGTGTACTGGAATGTGAAGGCGGTCTATTCGACAGTTATCTGTTCTCGACATCATATCTTCGGAATGCCCTTATATCGTGGACTTCTGCCAGGAAACGCTTCCTACACTTGAAACAAAATATTTACACCTAGAATGTCTCTCACAATGTTTGGTTTGAGGCCTCCTCTTATAGTATTTTCTGCCTGAATATCTTCAAGCCCTGTAATTGACATTGTATCTTCATCAATGTATCCATCTCTATCCCTAACATAATTATGAAGAATAATGCAGGCTTTAACAATGTCATTGGCAAAATGGGGTTGGACAGTCAATGATCGATGGAGTATTCTCCATTTGTTAGTAAGAATGCCAAAAGCACATTGTATGTACCTCCTTGCTCGGCGCAATCGATAGTTAAAGATTCGTTTGTCGATTGTTAAATTTGTTCCCGAGTAAGGCCTTAGCAGATGTTTATGTAGCCCAAATGCTGCATCACCAACAAAAAAAATGTGGCATCTTCGGACTTTCTGTGCCTGGTAGGCACTTCTCATCAGGTAGACTTTTTGAACTGCTTGCAAGAGCTTTCCACAGCTGAGTCTTTATAAGTTACAATCTTTTCCATAGCTACCAATATGCACATAGACAAATCGGTACTTCGTATCTGCAATGCTCATTAACATAACTGATTAGTTGTCTTTATAATTAAAATACATAGATTCACTTTCTATTGGACTTACAATGCGGACATGTCTCCCATCTACTGCCCCAATACAACGAGGAAAGTTTGCTGCATGATCAAATCCATTTGCTACTGACTGCCACATTTCATTTGTAAGGGGAAGTATGCACTCGCTTTGCATAACATTCCCCAGTACTCGACAAACGTCTCAAATTATCACTCTTGCAGTTGAGATTCCTACTCTGAAGGAATAATGAACGTCGGTGAAGTTCATCCACTTGCTAGATATCTGAAAAAATTATTTAAAATGTGAAGAGTTAACAAATTGTTATTCACAATTTTTTTGTAACGTAAATTTCTATTGTGTATTTTATCGTAACCAATGTAGGCCTTATTTTCATTTTTAGGTAAGAAAGCGATAAAACGATGGAAACATTTACGGGACGCCTTCGCTAAGGCTGAAGAAAGGGTAAAACAAAGCAAAACTAGTGGCTCACAAGCTACAAAAAAAGGAAAGTACATACACTCCTGGAAATGGAAAAAAGAACACATTGACACCGGTGTCAGACCCACCATACTTGCTCCGGACACTGCGAGAGGGCTGTACAAGCAATGATCACACGCACGGCACAGCGGACACACCAGGAACCGCGGAGTTGGCCGTCGAATGGCGCTAGCTGCGCAGCATTTGTGCACCGCCGCCGTCAGTGTCAGCCAGTTTGCCGTGGCATACGGAGCTCCATCGCAGTCTTCAACACTGGTAGCATGCCGCGACAGCGTGGACGTGAACCGTATGTGCGTTGACGGACTTTGAGCGAGGGCGTATAGTGGGCATGCGGGAGGCCGGGTGGACGTACCGCCGAATTGCTCAACACTTGGGGCGTGAGGTCTCCACAGTACATCGATGTTGTCGCCAGTGGTCGGCGGAAGGTGCACGTGCCCGTCGACCTGGGACCGGACCGCAGCGACGCACGGATGCACGCCAAAACCGTAGGATCCTACGCAGTGCCGTAGGGGACCGCACCGCCACTTCCCAGCAAATTAGGGACACTGTTGCTCCTGGGGTATCGGCGAGGACCATTCGCAACCGTCTCCATGAAGCTGGGCTACGGTCCCGCACACCGTTAGGCCGTCTTCCGCTCACGCCCCAACATCGTGCAGCCCGCCTCCAGTGGTGTCGCGACAGGTGTGAATGGAAGGACGAATGGAGGCGTGTCGTCTTCAGCGATGAGAGTCGCTTCTGCCTTGGTGCCAATGATGGTCGTATGCGTGTTTGGCGCAGTGCAGGTGAGCGCCACAATCAGGACTGCATACGACCGAGGCACACAGGGCCAACACCCGGCATCATGGTGTGGGGAGCGATCTCCTACACTGGCCGTACACCACTGGTGATCGTCGAGGGGACACTGAATAGTGCACGGTACATCCAAACCGTCATCGAACCCATCGTTCTACCATTCCTAGACCGGCAAGGGAACTTGCTGTTCCAACAGGACAATGCACGTCCGCATGTATCCCGTGCCACCCAACGTGCTCTAGAAGGTGTAAGTCAACTACCCTGGCCAGCAAGATCTCTGGATCTGTCCCCCATTGAGCATGTTTGGGACTGGATGAAGCGTCGTCTCACGCGGTCTGCACGTCCAGCACGAACGCTGGTCCAACTGAGGCGCCAGGTGGAAATGGCATGGCAAGCCGTTCCACAGGACTACATCCAGCATCTCTACGATCGTCTCCATGGGAGAATAGCAGCCTGCATTGCTGCGAAAGGTGGATATACACTGTACTAGTGCCGACATTGTGCATGCTCTGTTGCCTGTGTCTATGTGCCTATGGTTCTGTCAGTGTGATCATGTGATGTATCTGACCCCAGGAATGTGTCAAAGTTTCCCCTTCCTGGGACAATGAATTCACGGTGTTCTTATTTCAATTTCCAGGAGTGTATTTCGTGACGAACTCTAGTTTTTAAAAAAGTATACGAAACAACGGAGACTACAGAAAGTTTCAGTGTAGAAGAAAAGAACAAGAATGAAACTGATACCCCTTCGTAACCTCGTGAGAACACAGAACATGAAGTAAAGGTAAAGGAAAAACATCTGTCCGCCACTACCTCGAAAGGGAGTCGCCTACGGACAGGACGTCAGCGAAGTCGGGGGCACGGAGGATGCTGCGGGGGCGCCGGTAGAGGGCCGCGAAAGTGGTGGGGCCTCGCACAGTGTGCACCACGACGCCAGTGGCTTCGAGGCCGCTGGCAATGCCGAAACCCACCTTGAGCCTGGAGTGAGTGTCCGGGTCCCCAACTTCTGCTGCTACCGGACCGATCAGCCCACTGCGTTTGGTTGCACGGCAGTGTATGCTGGCGCCTCCCTCTGCCACCATCCCATTATCCTCCCCGCCGTTGCCACCCTGGAAGCCACTGGTGTGGTGGTGCACACTGTGCGAGGCCCCATCACTTTCGCGGCCCTCTACCGGCGCCCCCGCAGCATCCTCCGTGCCCCCGAAATCGTCGAGGCCCTGTCCGTAGGTGACGCCCCAGATCACGTAAGAAACAGATAGCACGATCGCTCGGTCTAGCAGGCAACCCTTGTCAGGGAGCGGCCACCAGGCAGCGACAGCGTCACACCCTTACTTGTGGCACCAACCACTAGACGACACTCCGTTCTGTGAAATATGTGGCAACCTCGTCCGAACACAGGCAGCTTTCCGCCACCTGGCGTCTGAACTACAGCTGTTGCTGACATACCGGTGGTAGTGGATCGTGTCGTCATGCCGAGTGCCTACGAGTACATCAACTGTGGAAGGAGTAGGCGGACAAATCCTGAACTAAAAATGTTAAGATTTTCCGTCAAAGATAAAGAAAGGTTACAGAAGTGGATTTTAATTTCAGGTAAATCAATAAATTAATTAGGAGTAAGAATTAATAAAGAGCACTATACTATTATTTAAACTAGTTGTCACTTGACAGGCAATGTGCTGCAGGGCTCCCGCCACCAACAAACCGATGACAGCCGGCGCTGTCGGCTGCACTGCGTTGCCACTTCGCTCAGCTGAGCTGACTGAGGCATTGTGCCAGCCAGTCCTCAGCGAGCCGTTGTAGACGTGTGGGTGAGAGATTTGAATGACTTGTAGCTTTGCGTGTTTACGATGTCTGATGAAAGCAGTCGCAAGAGAGGGAGGCCGAGGCTGCACACTCCTCGGAAACCTACAAAAAGTGGCGGACATGGCGTCGTTATATGCAGTCAGGCGCATGAATATGTGTGTTCCTTAAGGGAGTATTTTGAGAGAGAGAGAGAGAGAGAGAGAGAGAGAGAGAGAGAGAGAGACATGCAGGAGGGCCTCTCGTTCCTTTGGATAAGGTGGTGGAGTGAACTGCAGCTGCTCTGCAAGTTAGCGAACGATCAGTAATAAGATTCTGCAAGGAGAAATTCACGAAAGAAGGCTCAACTGAATCATCTAAATTGGAGACACCTGGGAAAAAGAGGCGACTAGAGAAGAGGGTCGCAAAACTTTACTCTTTTCAGGAAGATGCCATTCGTCGTCAAATATACGCATTTTATTCGAGAAAGGAGTATCCGACACTCGAAAAACTACATGCTACCCTCACAGCGGCTGACCTGTGTCAGGGTAGTAAATCGTCTTTGTTGCGAGTCGTAAAAACGTTAGAATTCCGCTATAAATCCATCTCTGGCAGAAAGTTACTAATGGAACGCCAAGATATTGCAGCTTGGCGATACCACTTTCTTAGAGAATTAGTGGGGACAAAATTTGATGATATTGTTTGGCTTAATGAAACTTGGGTGAATGGATGACACAGTTTAAAAAAAAAGGCTGCACAGACGGTACCATCAGCGGTAGTATGGCAGCTCCGATCGGCAGAGGAAAAAGGATAATTGTAGTACATACCGGAAATTCAAAAGGTTTCATTCCAAATTGTGTGCTGCTATTCAGTTCAAATAAGATCTCCGACTACCACGAAGAGATTAACCACAATACTTTTCTGAAATGGTTTGAAGACTGTGTGATCCAGAACTTAACAAAAAACTATCATTGTTAAGGATAACGCTCCTTATCACTGAGTAATACAAGATAAAGCACCCACAAAGGCAACGAGGAAAAACGACATTGTAAGCAGGTTACAGAAACATAAGGTACAGTTCTACAGTAATTTGACAAGGGCAGAATTATTAGGACTTGTATCGCAACACAAGCCAAAGAACCCGATTTACACTGTGGATGAAGTAGCAAAAAAAATACGGGCATGAAGTGCTCAGATTGCCTCCTTACCATTGCCGTTTCAATGCAACAGAGCTGATTTGGGCTCAGGTTAAACGGCAAATTGCTGCAGAAAATAAGAAATTCACATTAACCGAAGTGGAACGCCTTTTGAAAGAGGCAGTTGAAATCGTGACATCGGAAGACTGGCAGAAGGTAGTGCATCACGTGGTACAGGACGCATAGAACAATGAAGGTATCTTACAACAAAGTGTCGAAGACTTTATTATAACTGTCAATACGAGCAGAGCAGCCACACAGATAGTTCCACTGACTGACTGAATTAAGCGATGTTTTCGCATTGTCTGATTAGTGTGTATTGTACTTACTGCCATTAAATATTGTGTTCGTGAATTTATTTCAATTAATTCTTATTCTTGTTGTGAGAATAAGAAATACTGTTTGGCCAGCTCTCGTCATCTCCTTACGGTAAGTTAGACTTAATTTTAATTCTATTTCATTTTGTACATACACCAAGATGTTATTCAATGTGTGTAATAGTTTTCGAGATTTGCAATCTAAAGAAGAAAACTTTTCCGGACACGAAAATTTCTCACACTTCGATAGTTAATGTAACAACGACCCTAATTAAAATTAAGAAAGGATATTTGATATGCTTATAGATACCACTGAGACCGATACATTACGGAAATTTCAAAATATTTACATATTTATAGGAGATAGATATTTTGGCAGTTATGCAGTTTAGCAGGTACGGAAAAAATTTCATTTTTTTCCAAAATTTGATCGATTATAGTCAAATGTGATACGCTGATTACGAATACGATATTTATTTTCGCCCCAGTCAATTATTTACATCAAAAAATTGTTTTAAATTTTTTAAATTTTTTTTTTTAGTTTTCAATATTTTGTCGATTACAGTATACGTTCATTTTAACGGAACGGTAGGTACGTATTTTTACTAATTAGCCACAAACGCCAGTGCAAAATTAACAAACTTTTAATAAACTCCCCCCACTGTATATTTACACATCTGTAGCGTAGCCCACTTGAGGTTAGGTTGGGAGTTTTTTTTTGGAATGCGGCCGCGGCAGCGGCCGCCTATGATTCGAAAATATTGAACTGGTGATCATTCACCATATAACATCCATTTTCATTTAATGAGTTGTTGAAAATATGATGCTCATAATTGTAAACGAAAATAAGTAGAATTAAAAACAAAACGGATTAGTTTACAGCTTCGGGATACGCTAAGCAAAGGTTTAAACTAAGAAAAGGTTTAAACTGAAACAAATGAACTGGTAGTCTGTCGTGTCGAATTCGTTGCTTTGAACACGATTTGCTAGTCGACAATATACTGAAAGGTTCATTTGAATATGGCAAATAGATTTCCAAATCTTACGGAATTTCGCCTCAAAAATTTATTCGAAATATCGGCCACTAATAGGGAGGCGATTAAGTGGGCTCAACAACACGGATTGTTGAAAAGTGTGATGATTTGTGATGGCAAGTGCGTGGGATACAACGAAATGCGATTAGAAAACAATTCTATGGATGGTGTTGTGGCGGCAGCACCGTCCAACGCACGAAGGGCTGAACAACGGCACTGCCGACACAAGTAGGGGCAGCTGTACCGTTACGCGGAATCTCGGCAACGGTGCGTCGCACACCGGACCGCACGGGAACAAAGCAGGCGGCCAGTGCGAGCTAGTCGACGGGACGCGACACACGTCTCCCCAGTTCTTCCGCCGCGGACCACGTGCGTCGAGTCAACGTGACTCCGCCGTAAATGCGTACGCGCGGTCGCAAACGCAGTCGCCGTTCAATTGTCCTTCGTTTCTTCGCGGACGTTACGGCGCCTCCGGTCGCGCCAGGAGCAGAACATTCGGTGACGCGGCCCTTTGCCTCGCTCGGTCCACGCGGTCGCGCCACGGCTCGTCACTGGAGTGTACACCCTCCGGGATCGGTGAGCGAGCCGTGCTGCCAGTGCAACGCACCCGTATAGACGAACATCAGCGAAGATTGTTATGTGACATTTATTGTAGCGGTAGGAAAAATAAATGTGTCCAGTCTCGAAACCGCTCTAGTCGTTTATTGCCACAAAGCCTAACCATGAGCATAGTGCGTGGGCGCGGCGATAAATGCCGGTTCACTGCACATGAGTAACTGTAAGCGGAGATACAACACGTTCCCGCTTCACTGGTGACCCCGACGTGATCTGAGGCTAAAAAAACACGTGGTGACGAACGTTCGTCGGTACGAGAGACGTGGAACCGCGATTAGGCTTGCGCGTATACGCCCGCGCCGAACAGTTGCTCCGTAGTAATTTTTTTTTACTAACATTTTTTTTGTATTGATTTTTGTGCGCGTTTGTTTTGATCGCAGACTGCTTAGTGTTATTTTTTTTCTCGTGTGTTTCCCTTGTGTTATTTCCACTGTGTACTTTCCTCTTGTACGAGGATTCGACCCTGAACTAAGATGGCGACACTAGAGGAGTTGCGAAAGACCATCGAAGAACTGCTCGCACGCAACACGAGGCTAGAAAGTGAGCTCAGTGTAGTCCCAGCTCAGGTGCAGGCAGCGATAGTCGCAGAGACGGAGATGCAGCTGGACGCCGTCGCTAACTTGGCCGACAGGGTGCACGACACGCTGACAACGGCGCCTAGCACCGCGGCTGCGGCAGCTTACGACTCCGTCCCCCCATCTCCGTGGCGGCAAGCGCCTCCCGCACCCGCATCGGATGCCGACCTGCACCAGCTAGTGCAAAACTTGACAGCACAGGTGGCAGCTCTCTCGACGCAAGTCGACCGGTTGGCGCGCTCGCACCAAGAGGGCAGCACGCGCCGCAGCGGCAGCAGACCGGGCGACAGGCGGCGCGGCTCGCGCAGCCGGCAACGCAGCAACAGCCGCTCCAACGGTACCCCGCAGACGTCACAGCACGCACAAAGCGGCTACTGCTGGTACCACGCCCGCTTCGGCAACGAAGCAACCAGGTGCCGCGCTCCTTGCTCGCACCCAAACGCCAGCTGCGACCGGACCTAGGCGCACCCGGCTGCAATATGATATCGAAGCGTCTGTTTGTTGAGGAACGGGGGGCAGGCGTGAGGTACCTCGTCGACACGGGCTCGGACCTCTCGATATTCCCTCGTTCTATGTTACGAGACCGCAGGCGGGCCGAGGCACTCTGCCTTACAGCGGCGAACAATTCCGCTATTAAAACCTACGGCACACACAGCCGCAATATAGATCTAGGCCTACGGCGCACGTTCTCGTGGACTTTTACCGTGGCTGACGTCAATGAGCTGATCCTGGGCGCAGACTTTCTCGGCCACTACGGGCTGCTAGCCGACATCGCAAACGGCCAGCTCATCGACGCCACAACTAATTTAAAGATAGCGGGACAGCGCCGGCAGGCTGCATACTACAGCGTTAAACCCGTGAAGTGCCCGGACCGTACGCTGACATTCTGGAACAATTCCCCGACCTCACCCGCCCAGCCGGTGCACCGAGCGACATCAAACATTCGACGGTGCACCACATAATAACCACACCCGGACCCACCACATCGTGCCGCCCACGTCGACTCGCGCCGGACAGACTCGCAGCAGCAAAGGCAGAGTTCGAGGCCATGCTGCGGCAAGGCATCGTGCGACCATCGAGCAGCCCATGGTCATCCGCGTTGCACTTAGTGCCCAAGAAAGACAATTCGTGGCGCCCGTGTGGGGACTATCGCGCCCTTAATTCGCGAACGGTGCCGGACCGATACCCAGTCCCACACCTTCAAGACTTCAGCTACGCCTTGGCAGGCTGCGCGGTGTTCAGCAAGATCGACTGCGCAAAGGCGTACACCCAAATTCCGGTGGCGCCCGAAGACATCGAAAAAACAGCCATCGTAACGCCCTTTGGGCTTTTCGAAAGCCTGTTTATGACTTTCGGTCTTCGGAATGCTGTCCAGACTTGGCAGCGGTTCCTGGACGGCATCTTGCGAGGCTTGCCATTTTGCTTTGCGTACCTCGACGACATCTTGGTGTATTCCAAGTCGCCCGAACTCCACCGCCGCCACTTAACGACCGTCTTTCAGCACCTGAGTGTAGCCGACATCGTTATTAACCCCGCTAAATGCGAGTTCGGTGTGACGGAAATTGAGTTCCTCGGTCATTTAATTACGCCCACCGGATCGACACCGCTACCGGAGAAAGTGAAGGCAATACAGAACATGCCGCGTCCGCAGACGCACGAAGAATTACGACGTTACCTCGGCATGTTGAACTTTTATCGATGACACCTGCCCAACGCCGCAGCCGTGCAAGAGCCGCTGACTAAGGCGTTACAAGGTCCTACCTCAAAAGGGAAGACCCTCGTGAATTGGACAGACGCAATGGAGCAGAGCTTCACGGACTCAAAAAGGAATCTCGTGGAAGCGACGCTGCTCGCGCACCCTGTACATGACGCGGACTTAGCTGTAGTCGTGGACGCCAGCCAGGCCGCCATCGGCGCGGCGTTACAACAGCGCGTCGGCGGGAGTTGGCAGCCTCTCGGTTTTTTCTCTAAAAAGCTCTCAGATTCGCAGCGTGCTTGGAGCGCTTATGACCGAGAGTTGCTTGCAGTGTACGCGGTGGTGAAATACTTCCGACCGTCCATAGAAGCCCGACAGTTCATCATTTTCACCGATCACAAACCCATTACACACGCGTTCGGGAACAACCACACTAAGTGTTCACCGCGCCAACTCCAGCAGTTAGAGTACGTGTCGCAATTCACGACTGACATTCGACACATTTCGGGGATAGACAATATCGTGGCCGATTGTTTGTCCCGAGCGTTTGCCGTTATTTCACCCCCTGTGAACTTTGAGGACGTGGCCCAAGTAAAGGAGAGTGACTAAGAACTGCACCGCTTCCGTCACGACACTTCAAGCGGCCTGCAACTGGAGCTGGTGCCTGTCCCCGGCTCCGCACGGAAGATTTGGTGTGGCACCTCAACCGGCACGCACCGACCGTTCCTCCCGGAGAAATTCCGGCGCAGTGCCTTCGACCGTGTCCACGGACTGTCACACCCCGGCACCAACACCACTGCGACGCTCGTGGCTGCGCGTTTCGTCTGGCCCGGGCTTCGGAAGGACTGTCGCGAATGGGCGCGCACTTGCACCGCATGTCAGCGCGCCAAAGTCGGGAGGCACACCCACGCACCCGTGGGCACCTTCCCAGACGCGACACGCCGATTTGCGCACGTTCACGTGGACCCCCTCGGCCCGCTTCCTCTCTCAAAAGGCAAGCGGTACCTCCTAACTATGGTGGACCGCTTCACTCGCTGGCCGGAAGCAACGCCCGTCGCGGACGTCACAGCCGAGACCGTCGCCACCGCATTCGTCGACACCTGGGTGGCACGCTTCGGATGTCCCAGTCACGTGACAACTGATCGCGGCCGCCAGTTTGACTGCGCGTTGTTCACGCACGTCGCCAGACTGTGTGGCACCCGGTTACACAGGACAACCAGCTACCATCCGGCGTCGAATGGGATGGTCGAACGGTTCCACAGGACTCTCAAAGCCGCTCTAACCTGCCATGACACCTCATGGCCAGAGGCGCTTCCACTGGTGCTGCTCGGCCTGCGAGTCACGCCGAAGGAGGAGATCGGCGCGTCACCTGCCGACCTCGTTTACGGGCAATCTCTGACAATCCCGGGCGATTTTGTTGAAGATCTAAGACTCCCACGCGACGCCGTGGCACCCACTCTGGCGGAACGTCTGCGCTGTCATATGGCCGGCCTCCGAGCGCACGCGCCGACGCGGCACGGCACCGGGACGATATTCGTCCACGCCGACCTGCAGCGCTGCACGCACGTCATGTTGCGTACCGACGCAGTACGGCCACCTCTCCGACCGCCCTACAGTGGACCGCACCGCGTGATCGCCCGAGGAGACAAAACGCTGGTCATCGAGTGCAACGGAAAGCCGTCGACAGTGTCAGTCGACCGCGTCAAACCAGCCTACGTCTTGCCCGCTCCGTCAGCCACGCATTTCTTTGACCCGGCAGAAGATCTGATCACGGACGACACTCCCTCTGCCAGCGGTCAGACGGAACCCGCACCCGGAGCCGCCGGTGACGCACAGCTGCAGCCTGCTGTCATCGCGCCGCCACGTGCGCCTCCCACCACCACGCCCAGGCAGCTGGTACGGCCGCCCGGACCGCGCCCACCACAGGCGCACCGGTCGCCCCCACCACAGCCGCCAGCGGACTACGTCACGCGCGCCGGCCGCCGCGTCTGATTCAAACGGCCGTGCTGCGTCGCCAGCGCGCCACGACACCCAAACCGGCAATCACGCGCCCGAGCCGCCGAACGCCGTCAGAATTCGGCGCCCACGAGCCGCCGAACGCCGTCAGAATTCGGCGCCCACGAGCCGCCGAACGCCGTCAGAATTCGGCGCCCACGAGCCGCCGTCCGCTGTAGAGACCCGACCTCCAGCTGCAAGTGCCTTCGGCCGGTAACTCCAGTCGAGCCCCGGACACCGTCTCCTGCGTTCGTCACAGCTCCTGGACCCGCGTTCGCGTCGTCTGCCTCCGCCGCGTCGGGCGTTCAGGCCGGATCGGCATCCGCGCCAGCTTACCGCATTCGCTTCTCCGTCGAGCTCCGGACATCGCGCTCCACACCGCCCGGCTTGTCCGTAGTAGCTCCCGGACCCGCGTTCTATTCCGACGGCAACGCACTCGCGCAAGCGCCTTCGAGACGTCACCACCAATGACCTGCAACGCGCGCCTTCACGCGCATCGCTACGGACAGTCGCAGCCAGTGCCTGCTGCCGCTGCCACTAGCCGCCAGCGCGAGAACACGCCCACCGCACGCTCGCCGGTCCGGCGCGCTGACGTCACGGGCCGCCGCCCTTCCGAAGCCAACCGATCCCCACCAAAGCTGCCGCACTGCCATCACGCAGCGCGCGAACTTTAAACACACGCGCGCCACCGAACGATCACCGCGTTTTCGCAGCTACGGAGCTCCACTCTCCAAGGAGGGATCTGTGTGGCGGCAGCACCGTCCAACACACACGGGGCTGAACTACGGCACTGCCGACACAAGTAGGGGCAGCTGTACCGTTACGCGGAATTTCGGCAACGGTGCGTCGCACACCGGACCGCACGGGAACAAAGCTGCCACCAGTGCGAGCTAGTCGACTCGACGCGACGCGACACACGTCTCCCCAGTTCTTCCGCCGCGGAGCACGTGCGTCGAGTCAATGTGACTCCGCCGTAAATGCGTACGCGCGGTCGTAAACGCAGTCGCCGTTAAATTGCCTTCCGTTTCTTCGCGGACGTTACGGCGCCTCCTGTCTCGCCAGGAGCAGAACATTCGGTGACGCGGCCTTTTGCCTCGCTCGGTCCACGCGGTCGCGCCACGGCTCGTCACTGGAGTGTACACCCTCCGGGATCGGTGAGCGAGCCGTGCCGCCAGTGCAACGCACCCGTATAGACGAACATCAGCGAAGATTGTTATGTGACATTTATTGTAGCGGTAGGAAAAATAAATGTGTCCTGTCCCGAAACCGCTTTAGTCGTTTATTGCTAGAAAGCCTCTCCCTTGAGCATAGTGCGTGGGTGCGGCGATAAAGCCGGTTCACTGCACATGAGTAACTGTAACCGGAGATACAACACGTTCCCGCTTCAAGCTCAACACTAAATTACATTATTGTAAAGCCATGAAAGACCACCCCACATCCATGCAAAATTGTTAACTCTACTCTACCCCATCCCTATTCCCGCTCATGCCACTGATACAATATAACCCTAACAACATCAGCATTTCTCACCAACTCAAATCTACAAAACTGTATATGTAGTTTACAAATATATCAACTCAAATTATTATACTGTCAGTTTCAGTTATCAGATAACTCAACGTAACCTTTTACAACATGTACAGTTGCTTAAAAGTCACAGCGCACTCAGACGAGACGCCGAGTAGTACATTTCGTTGTTGTTGCACGAAATTCTCGAGAGCTACAGAACAATGGGAAGCGAGAATGCCTTTCGCGAAAGCGTAAAGTGCACTTACACCTACCCAGTCCGCAAAAAAGCTATAAAAATTGTGTTTTATTCACAGAAAGGCAAGAGGTTTCGGAAAGCCGAAACGTAGGGAACTGTTAGTCAGGGACTACCGCAAGTCAGGGCCCTGTTTGCGGACAGACCAGCCCGCGCTCGCTGCGCAAAGGCACAAAAAGTAGGGCTGAGATAACAATACATATAAGGAGAAGCACACCTTATAACGACCCGGCACCGAAAAATCATCATGTATAACCACGCACCCGCGAGTACGACACAGAGCTCGCGAATCGTCAAACTAGACAGCACAGCTGGAACAGTGACGATCGTAATGCCAGATCTCACAACGGAAACAGCGATAAAGCAACCACCGGTTACCACACCAGCCTCCCTTACCATAACGGAACAGCAAATGATGATACCACCCACTAACAGACAGCGCGATACCAACATACCAGATAACCCACCCACCGACAACCGATGACGAAAGCACTCACACGGGGGACCGCAAACAAACCAGAAAGGCTACAACAGGTGCAAAGACAAAGAAGACCAACTCCAAAAAGCCGAGGGTAAAACAAAATTCACAAAAACGTCTGTGGACAGGAACGCTACCACGTACAAAGAACCAGAAGACGAATGCACAAAACAGGACAAAGACGTTCTCACAAACACCACCACATCAGCAAGATCACATGGCGAACAATAACAGATGGACAGAGCACATATACACGACCGTGAGAAAGAGATACTCGACGTTAACAACACCAATGAAGAAAATATAGATGAAAGCGGATGGAAACAGTACAAAACAAGCGATCGACAAGAAACTAACACAAATGAAACACAGATGTCACTGTATGAACAGGTAAAAAGGTTAAATGTGCTACAACACATACAAAACATTGAAGTCTACAGAAATTAGACAGCTATAATTACAAATCTGCACTTGGGCATAGAAACAATAATACGCAAGACCATCTGCACACACTACGGGCCAGAAGCCAAAGTTTCGAAATTACAAAGACCCAACAGACAAACACAAGCCAGACGGGCCCCAGAACCATCACTGAGGGTGGTGATAACGAAAGTAACACATGACGTCACCGAAAAAGACAGGACGAGCTAACAAAACAAGGGCTTGAGTTTACAAAAGTGAAAAGAATCACCTCCAGAGAATACAGTAAATCTATTCAAAAAGTGTGGGTCATCACCCGCAGCAAAGAAACAATAGACCCACTACTGAACAACCACTTCAGGATTTTTCACTAGTTCCACCCAGTGGAACAATCACACGTACCACCACCGCAACCGGAACAGTGTGCAAGACGTCATACGTTCGAACACACCACGGAAAATTGTAAAAGCAAGCCGTTGTGCAACAGATGCGAAGGACCACACACCACAGCGAACTGCCAACAGGATACAAACAAACCAATCTGCGTCAACTGCGGCGGGCAGCATCTGTCGACGGACATTTACTGTCCAAAACGACAAAAAGCACCGATATCAATAGAAGCCACAGCTAAGATTGTCAGTACAAATGAACCAATGGGCGAAAAAAACCAGACGACAACGAAAGAGTACAAACGACAGCGTATGAGGACTTTCTCCAAGCGACAACGCTGGCACTCATAAATATACTACCGGACCGAAAACATCTAGTCCTAACCACGATGAAGAACATATCCAAAACCACCTTCAGACGCAAAATTAATGTCTCACAAGCATGGAACCGCATCCACTTCAGTATCTCCCGTACAGGGAGCAACCAAAACAACATAGGGGAAGATAGCAAACAAACCGAAAAACAGCAAGTTCACTGGCATAAATAAGGTGGACACCAAAATAGGATTCGTAAACGCAAATCGCTGCACTACAAAAAAGCCGTTAGCTAATTGAACACCTAATCGAGAGGGAAAAGATTCAGATACTGGGATGACGGGAACTAGGGTGGAGGAAGCTCCGATAAACAGATTACAAATGCTATCGTAAAGATAGATGTAACCGAGGCGAGACACAGAGGGTGGGCACACGGCAGAATAGCCATATTAGATCACAAAAAATTAGCGACTGTCCAAATTGAACTCCCACGGTACTTCGACAAACACAAAGTACTAGCAATAAAAGTAGCAGCCAAATCATTCAGAGCAAGTCACATCGCCGTCATACATGGCCCCCTACAGAAGAAATTCCGAAAGATGTAATAAAATGTATCTGCAATCTAGGGCCTAGCAGGAAAACACCCAGATTCTGAAAATGCTTAACACCAATCCCACCTTCATAAAACATACAGGAGACTCGACATTAATACGCAAGACAATCTGCACACACTACAGGCCAGAAGCCAACGTTTCGAAATTACTAAGACCCAAGAGACAAACACAAGCCACATTTTACACACAGAGACCTAGCAAGACACACAGAAAGCACAGACATCGGAGACAGCATAGGAAGCTACCACCTCCCGCTCCTCACGAACACAGCAAAAAAAAAAAACCAGAAAGGACGAAACCAATAACAAAGACCTATAAGGACAAGAAAAACAGAGGCAAAAATAAATACGTTGCCTATATCAAAGAAAACATAACGACAGCACACAAGAGATCACAAACGAAGAGGAAATGTAGTAACTAAACGAACACATCAAGACAGTAATCAGTGATGCTATCAAAGCTAGTGCCCCAACACGAAGAACTACAGGAGGAGGTCAACGGGTTCCAGCAAATATACTGTAACTCACAAAACAAAAGAGAAAAGTATGTACGCAATTTAAACAAAACCGAGATCCAACAATAAAAAACCAATGGAACCGATTAAATGATCAGGTTAAATATCTCCTAAGACAACACAGAGCCAGAACTCCCAACAAAACACAGACGTTAGATTCAAAAAACGCAGCAGACTTCTGGAAAAGGTTTGAACACATTACACACGAAAATAAAAATCAAGAGTCACCACCGATCATCAACGGGGATATTACAACATGCGAGGAGAAAAAAGCCAACGGGTTCGTGAGAGTGCTGAAAGAAATGTGTACACATCCTCGGGACGAGAGATTTAATGACGAAAGAGGGAAAGCAATTGAAACCGATACCAAGAAAATACTATCACGGTATACGGCAAAGATCAAATAGCACTCGTCCAAGACATCACATCAAAGGAGATAGAAATAGCGATAGCATGCGGTAACGTAACAGCACCCGACGCAGACGGCATCACATGCCACAACCTCTGGCTGATACCACAGCAAATCATCAACCACCGCTCAAAATCCTATTCAACGCCGCACTCAAACTGCAGAGGACGCCACAAAAGTGGAAATATGCACAGGTTAAGATGGTGCCGAAACCGCAGAAACCAAAGCAAGACACGAGATCATACCGTCTAATAACTCTACAACCAGAAATAGAAAAAACTTTCGATTCAATACTGACCAACCGGCTATAAAAGTTCGCAGTAAAACGCAAAATTCTACCTGAAGAATAAAGCGGATTGAGGAAGACTAGAAGCACAATAGACCCCATTTTCCGCCTTACCAGCAATACCACAGAAGCCGTCAACACAGGAAACGTGGTAGCAGTGCTGCTGCTCGATATCGAAAGAGCTTTCGATAAAGTATGGCACCTAGGACTCATAAATAAGATAATCGAAAACTATATTGCAATAGAAACAGTAAAATTAACACGAAATATCATCACGGAAAGAAATATAAAAGTAAAGGAGACATGCCAAAAATCACGACACCTGACGAGACAGTAGCAATGTATGCAGACGATACTGCAATCTGGTGCACCGGACTGAGAACAATACAACGAAAGACGGGAACATATGTCCGCAAACTACAGGCATGGATGGTAAAGAGTGGCGGATAAAACCAAAACACAAACAATCCTTTCCAGACATCGAAAAGGCAACACCATTCCAACCCATAAGGATCCTGGAGGAACAGCTATACCAAGCTTAGGCTCCATACCTCGGGCCAATGGTCAGGCCCGTATGTTTAGCGTCAGCGTCAGCGGACAGGCGCCGCCTCCCGACTACCAGCATAGTCGCTCGCAAAGCCCAACCGGAGACTAAAGCAATTTTGTCGTGTCTCCCCCATCTGCTTGTGATGAGTGGTGGGAAAAGCAAGATTGTCGTGTCTGCATCGAAGTGTCGCTAGCAGACTGCCTCCCTGCCTCCCCCCCCCCCCCCCCAACCGGAGTAGGGAAACCGCATACCAGAGCGTGTGGCGCTGTCCAGCAACCCGCGTGTGCCACATTAGGCCGACTCAGGGCATGGAAACGTGTAAGGGTGACAACTAAGCGCTCCTGAGTCGGACTCCCAAAAGCGACCACACAAAGACCAGACTCGACAAACAACAAACATGGACTCCAACGAGGGGAGACCCCCATCCCCACAAACCAGCACCAACCCTCCACCCCCAATCACCTATGTGAGATCCCTGCCACCAAGCCCGTCGACCGAGAGCAGGGGCCAATGGCTCCAACTCTAAGAACTGAGAACTGTGACCTGTGACCTATGAGGTACAGTACCTTCCAGAAAATATGACAAAGAAGAAGGTAACTGTCTTCATAAATCAATTCATCCGACAGGAAGTGCGGAACGCTATCAAAGACCTGAAGATTAGATGAGGTGGTGTCGCCCACATCCAAATCGCCAAATCAGGGGAAGAAACATACCTCCAGAAACATTTCCAACTTAATCTGCATCATAAAATAGTAGTGCGTCAGTTATGCCTGCGAGAACCAAGAGCAAGACAACCTAGGCCCCGCGAGCAATACAGACACCCCCCCCCCCATCAGCAGTAACAAAAGAAGTTCCACACGACGTAGAGGAAGAAGTAGTCACAAAACAACTTAAGGATCAAGGCCTCACTATTGAGAGGGCCTGGAGAATAAAGTCATGCACCAGGAATGCCCCCACCAAAATGTTCCACATAATAACGCAGGACCGAGAGACCCTCGACAAGATCCTGACTGAGAGGGTTGTCATCGACTACTCTCACAGGGAAACAGAGCCATCCAACTTCCCCCGCACCACAACCCACCCAGTGTGGCCTCTGTCTATCTTTCGAACACACCACCAAAAGTTATGCCAAACAAACCCAAATGCCCCCAGTGCAGCAGTGACCACCCCCTCACCCAGTGCAACAGCCTCAGACCAGAAAAATGCGCCAACCGCCAAGGCCCACACCCAGCTCTTTCCTACCGTTGCCCACAACGACCAAAGGAGGTACCGAAGCCAGAGCTGCGAGCCCCTATTGAGCTGATTGACGAACCAGTGCAGGTCGCAGTGGAAGACATACTACAGGAAGCGGTGCTGAAGTCAGACTTCCTAGGGGTCTTAGCCAGCATCCTCATCAACCTGTTCCAAGACCGCAAAGAAGAAATTGTAAAAACGATAAATCAGGTCGCCTATCAAACTCTTGAAAAAACCATAAAGACAACACAGACACGGTGCAGGCTACATATCACTGTAAAAGATCAGTGGCACCCCCAGACAAGAATAAACAACACCCTCAACGACGTACACAACAGAACACTAAGTGACACACAAAACAATATTTTTGGTAACACACCTGAAACACCTGCCAGAGAGTAAAAGCAGCAGTACAGCAACACTCCACGCCCAAAGAATGGACAAAAACACCCCAACACACACTAATTTCCTCTTCGTTGATGCGAATGGGATTAAAAACAGACGAACCCTACTCAAGCACTACTAAATAACAATATACACGTAACGGGAGTCGCCGAAACGTGCTGAAGGAGACGCGGGATTGTAACATCCCGAAGTACAACTGTTTCTGGAAAGACAGAGCAGATGGATGGAGAGGTGTAGCCCTCCACATGCCAAACACGGTACCCGCCACTGAGATACCCCTCCCCCAGAATTTCAAAATATCGAAGTGAATGGTAAAAAATCAGGGGAACAAACTGACGGACACTTACAGTGGCGTGCCAATACAACTCCCCCAACAGCCCCCTCCCACATCAATTCTTACTACACCTGCAGACCATAGACAGATTCATCCTCCTAGCTGACCTTAACACCAGGCACTCCCCGCTTGGCGACAGGACAGAGAACCGTAACTGACACGCACTCTGACCTCCTAACGACTCGACCACTATACTGCCTTCCCATCTACGAATATATCGGACACAATGGACAGTCGGACCCTGACCAAATCCTGAACAACCCCTCACTGACAGATTCTATCCTCTCCCCAAAGATTGGTAGCTCGATTACGAGTGACCACTTACCGCTCACCCTCTCCACAGAGGCACTCGACCCCCCCTGACCTTCCGCCCACTAGATGCACCATCTGTAACTACTCAAATGCAGACTGGGGAAAGTACAGCTAAGTCCTTACAGAACAGCTGAACTTCCCAGTAAGCATCACTGACAACGACCTACTGCCAGTGACCAGGGGCCTCGAAGAAGCATTCAGACAAGCCACCGACGAGGCAATCCCGACTAAGACCGTAAACAACTGGAAACCAACCATCCCCCGACGGGCCCGACAGAAGAAACGACTACGCAGAGAGATGAGACGTACAAACGACCCAGAGCTGAGACGACTGTGGAACAGACTAAACAGCATGGTCAAAAACATAATCTCTACATACAGACAAACACAATGGGACGACATCTGCACTCGACTAGACTACAGGAGCGGAGGCAAAATACGGAAAAAATTCAGGACATTAACAGGACGATGACGAACAACCGAACTCACCCTAATGACCGACAACAGACAAACGTGAACAGGCCAACATCTTCAAACAGGTTCTGCAGGTGGTCTACTCCTTTCCCAATGACAACCTCTTCGACAAAATCCACAGACAAACTGTCTAACTATAACTGACGTGACTACTAACTGCAACAGTAGACACAGAGGACGAACACACCCTGACCAAAGAAATAACCTCCACCGAAATAATTCAAGCCATCGACTCAGGACGTAACTCTGCTCCTCGACAAAATAAAATCCTATCAATGATTTCCAATTACTGCCTCACCTTTGAAACCCTACGGACCGCCTGGAAGACCAGCAAAACAATAACGATACTCAAGTCCGACAAACTGAAGACCGACCCCTGTTCGTACAGAGCAATAGCAATCTCCCTGCTGGACGTGATAGGGAAGACCTTCGAACAATAATAGTGAACCGACTCAGGAAATTCACAGAAGACAAAAGGACTACACGCACCCCCCCCCCCCCCCACAATCCAGGGAGGATTCAGATCCCATCACTCGACAAACGACCACCTCTTTAAACTCACTAGGAGAATTACAAAAGACCTTAACAATGGATGATGCACGCTCGCAGTATTTCTAGAAATTGAGCGTGCATTTGACAAGATGTGGCACCAGGGGCTACTTCTCAAACTCAGCCAATTAGGCATCCCCACGAAATTCGTGAAACTCATCCAGGCTTGTTTAAGCAACAGAACGTGTAGGATTCACGTAGGGGACCAACACACGGAGCCAATCATGGCCCAGGGGGCATCCCACAAGGAGGCATACTATTGCCAACACTGTACGCGCTGTACAGGTAAACATTCCTACCGCGACACCAGACGAGACAGTTGCACTATATGCGGACGGTACTGTGTATAGGTGCACTGCATCGGCTGTGAAAGCGGCCGACGAGTCAACGTGGTCGCCAGCTGCCTTGCGCCCGAATGGGGTAAGCAGAGAGGGTGTGCCCCACCACGCCAGCTCTGAGGGGCTCCCCCTCCACTGCGGGTAGCGGTACCTCACAGTCTGTGTCCCTCACCTGGCGAAACGCCAGGACACAACTGTCAACATTCTAGCAGCGCATCCCAGGGGGCGTGTCACACGCTGCGTAACTCAAAGGATTTGACAGCGCACTCGGAAGAGTTGTGCACACGTCACGAACGTCAACGCCCTAGCAGCGCGCCGGGTGTGTGTGTGGGGGGGTGGGGGGGGGGGGAGGAGAGGGAAGCAGTGGTTGGGAAGGGAGTGAGACAGGGTTGTAGCCTCTCGCCGATGTTATTCAATCTGTATATTGAGCAAGCAGTAAAGGAAACAAAAGAAAAGTTTGGAGTAGGCATTAAAATCCATGGAGAAGAAATAAAAACTTTGAGGTTCGCCGATGACATTGTAATTCTGTCAGAGATAGCAAAGGACTTGGAAGAGCAGTTGAACGGAATGGACAGTGTCTTGAAAGGAGGATATAAGATGAATAACAACAAAACCAAAACGAGGATAATTAAATGTAGCCAAATTAAGTCGGGTGATGCTGAGGGAATTAGATTAGGAAATGAGACACTTAAAGTAGTAAAGGAGTTTTGCTAGTTGGGGAGCAAAATAAGTGATGATGGTCGAAGTAGAGAGGATATAAAATGTAGACTGGCAATGGCAAGGAAAGCATTTCTGAAGAAGAGTAATTTGTTAACATCGGGTATAGATTTAAGTGTGAGGAAGTCGTTTCTGAAAGTATTTGTATGCAGTGTAGCTGTGTGTGGAACTGAAACGTGGACGATAAATAGTTTGGACAAGAAGATAATAGAAGCTTTCAAAATGTGGTGCTACAGAAGAATGCTGAAGATTAGATGGGTAGATCACATAACTAATGAGGAGGTATTGAATAGGATTGGGGAGAAGAGGAGTTTGTGGCACAACTTGACTAGAAGAAGGGATCGGTTGGTAGGACATGTTCTGAGGCATCAAGGGATCACCAATTTAGTATTGGAGGGCAGTGTGGAGGGTAAAAATCGTAGAGGGAGACCAAGAGATGAATACACTAAGCAGATTCAGAAGGATGTAGGCTGCAGTAGGTACTGGGAGATGAAGAAGCTTGCACAGGATAGGGTAGCATGGAGAGCTGCATCAAACCAGTCACTGGACTGGAGACCACAACAACAACAACAACAACAACAACAACAACAACAGGACAGTGACTGATCTAGGTAACGAACAATATAATCAAAGGTCCTGCAGCATGAAGCTGGTGCTTCTCTAGAACTTAGAGAATTAATAGACTGAGTTAAAGAGAGAGTGGCAAGATAGGACTCATGGTTTAATGATAGAGTGCAAGTAATGAGGAGAGAACTCTGGGTAGGACGGTAGTATGTGAGGAGCCTTACAGACACTTGGATAAATAGTGCTGTGATTCAAGGGGGACATTAAAGGTGGTAAGAAACGTGTCTACTACAAATAATAGTTAACAGATTCGTGTCGTAGTGAGCAGAGGAGAGCTCAAGAGTGATAAAAGGACATGCTATGATATACAGTAAGTGGATGTTAATCAAATCTTGGGCGAGAGATGACATTGATGGAAGAAGTGAGCGGCTAATGACTAATGTTCGGGAACTCAGTGTGTGTGTGTGTGTGTGTGTGTGTGTGTGTGTGTGTGTGTGTGTGTGTGTGTGTGCGCGCGCGCGCGCTCCTTCTCACTGCAATGAAATTGTGCAACGCTTGTGGTCCCTAATAGTGATCCACCAAGTATCTTTGGAAGAACGTCCTCCTCTTGTCCTTAGATCATACCCTGTGTGCCACTGAAGGCGTTTTGTCAACGAGGTGCCAAAGTAAATGCTTCTGGTTGATGAGTTGATGCATTGATAGATTTTTGAATTTTTGTAATACCTTCGTTGCTCCTATGTCAAATTGCATGAGTTTGGGTTATGAAGGGAGTAATTTATGATCTTTACATCCTTAGTTAAATACCGTTTGCATCAGTATTGTGAGTGTTGTGTTTTGTCTTAAAAAAAAGGAGGGAGGGAGGGAGAGGAAAAAAAAGCAAATAATTGTCATAGGATGTGTTGTAACTAAAAGAGTGATTGCCTTAAGATTTATTTTCGTCGGATGTCATGAGGAGTCAATTTGCACTGTGCAAGAAACACTTGATGAATACGAGATTTTTCTTCTGATCAGTTGTAGTGTGGCAGAAGCTCAGGGAAAGAATGAAGTAGAATGATCAGTCGTAAAGTCATGAGTATTGCATAGCAATGATGTATTTTATGGCGTGATGACTATGTTGCGAGTACAGTAGTGCAAAGTGGTACCTTGTGAACTTTCATGAACGATTAACCAGGTCAGTTGTGATTATTTTTATTTGAACATTATGTTATGTGTTTTTTTTTTTTTTAATTGCTGATATCTGTTGTACGAGACTTAACAGTGCTAGTGATTGTTGTTGTGGTCTTCAGTCCTGAGACTGGTTTGATGCAGCTCTCCATGCTACTCTATCCTGTGCAAGCTTCTTCATCTCCCAGTACCTACTGCAACCTACATCCTTCTGAATCTGCTTAGTGTATTCATCTCTTGGTCTCCCACTACGATTTTTACCCTCCACGCTGCCCTCCAATGCTAAATTTGTGATCCCTTGATGCCTCAGAACATGTCCTATCAACCGATCCCTTCTTCTAGTCAAGTTGTGCCACAAACTTCTCTTCTCCCCAATCCTATTCAATACCTCCTCATTAGTTACGTGATCTACCCACCTTATCTTCAGCATTCTTCTGTAGCACCACATTTCGAAAGCTTCTATTCTCTTCTTGTCCAAACTAGTTATCGTCCATGTTTCACTTCCATACATGGGTACACTCCATACAAATACTTTCAGAAACGACTTCCTGACACTTAAATCTATACTCATTAAATTTCTCTTCTTCAGAAACGATTTCCTTGCCATTGCCAGTCTACATTTTATATCCTCTCTACTTCGACCATCATCAGTTATTTTACTCCCTAAATAGCAAAACTCCTTCACTACTGTAAGTGTCTCATTTCCTAATCTAATTCTGTCAGCATCACCTGACTTAATTCGACTACATTCCATTATCCTCGTTTTGCTTTTGTTGATGTTCATCTTATATCCTCCTTTGAAGACACTGTCCATTCCGTTCAACTACTCTTCCAAGTCCTTTGATGTCGCTGACAGAATTACAATGTCATCGGCAAACCTCAAAGTTTTTGCTTCTTCTCCAAGAATTTTAATACCACACACACACACACACACACACACACACACACACACACACACACACACACACACACACACACACACACGAAAACAAAAACTGTGCCTCTATGGGTAACTAAAGTTGTTTATTTTCAGATATTAATTCCGAACAAGAAGATATGCTTGAACAATACCTCCCCGAAAGAAGTCAGGTGGTTTGCGTATAGATATGCTACAATAAAATACCCCAAACATGGACCGAGACCAAAATGGCGGAAAGTGATTGGTTAACAGGATTCTTGAAGACGTGCCCTCAACTCTCCATTCGGACTCCTCGAGCAACTAGCTTAGCCCGGTGCACCAGTTTCAACAAGCATAATGTAGAACTGTTTTTAAATAATCTCGACATAGTTTTAAAAAGATTAAAAGTGACCCCTGCGGACATCTGGAACATTGACGAAACTGGAGTAACTACCGTCCAGCGTCCTGATCGTGTAGTCGCTCGAAGAGGTTTTCGCCAAATAGGGCGAGTGACATCGGCTGAGAGAGGGTCACTTGTTACGATTGCTTTTGCAGTTACTGCGTTGGGTAATAGGTGTGCCTCCATTCTTCATCTTCCCGAGGGTCAACTTCAAGCCTCATTTTATCCTTGACAGCCCGATTGGGTATGATTGAGCAGCTCATCCTTTGGGATGGATGACGGAGACATACTTTGCAAAATATATGAAACATTTTGTTCTACACGCTCGCTGCTCAAAAGAACGCCCTTGCTTGGTTTTGATTTATAATCACAGTTGAAATCTCGACTCTGAAGTTCTTTATTATTGTAAAGATAATGGAATCACCTTTCTATCTTTTCCGGCACATTGTAGCCACAAGCTGCAGCCTTTAGACAAGGGTGTTTATGGGCCTTTTAAAAAGTTCTTGAACTCAGCATGTGATGCATTGGTTACCAATAATAAACGGCCTGTATCTATTTACGACATCCCGTCTATAGTGCAAATAGACCTTCCAAATGCTGCAATTCCCAATAACATAACCAGTTGATTCAAGTTAACTGGGATTAAGTTAACTGGGATCAATCCCTTTAACAAAAATATTTTTACTGACAGTGATTTTATGCCTTCCTACACTTCAGAGGCGCCAGACCCAAACACTGAAAACAGTCCAACTCGAGCTGAGATAAACGTAAGACTGTTTCCAACTCCAGAAGAGGTCAGACCTTTTGAAAAAGCAGAGCCCAGAAAAAGTATGGGAGCAGGGAAAAGGAAGAGAGTTTCTGCCATAGTGACGGACACTCCATTAAAAAAAAGCCCTCGAGGAAGAACAAAAAGGTGCAAAAGAAAAGAAGGCGAAAGCATTGGAAAGAAAACTTAAATCACAGGCTAAAAAAGCACTTTTTCAAAAAGAACGTAGGAGCAATGGTAGAATGAAATTAACTAAATCAACTGCAGTAGGCCTAAAACGCAAGAAGAAGCCAATGGTAGATGGTGATGAAGATGAAGATTCACTGTGCCTAAGGCGTCTCAAGCCTTTCTCAAACAGTCATCCTGGAGCACAGTGGATTCAGTGCACAAACTGCAAGCGTTGGGCTCAGACATGTGTGAAAAATGAAATCCGTGAACTATTTTATGAGTGTTATAACTGTGCTGATCCTTTGGATGTGGACAGTGATTAAAGTTAATTGCTTTGTATTAAGACACTATATTCCTAATAACTAATTCCTTATAACTTTAATCTTTCCCGTTGTCATAATAAAATGTTAAGCATTTAACTCAATATTCAATTTATTTGATGTACATTAAAGTATGTTTCTTGATAACTCTTCGTTTTATTTTGATATCCTAAAGTTATACTAGTTTAACTTCTCGAAATATTACACGGGTCACAGTGCCCCAGCCTCTGGGCCAACTCACCCCGAGGTAGGTGCAGATTGGCCCACTTGACATATGTTCAGTAATTGATTTTTTTAAAACTTTTTAACTGTAATAAAAGTTTTATTTACACCAGACGCGTTTGGCTTTATTTTAAAGCACTTCAATCAATGAAAGTTATGGCACATACACAATGGTACTCATGTTCTCTTTCTTGTTTTTGTTCCACAGTCGCAGTTTTACCAATGGTACTGAAATATATTCCTCTTCTGCAACTTTTAACTCATATTTTCAAGGTTAATAATTGTCTAATTGTGATCCAGATTCAGTAACACTGCTCTAAATATTTAGCAATAATTTCATAAATTTAAATATGTAAAAAAAATTAATATAATTTTTTAAAAAATATGCCAACGTGCCCCGGTCTCCCCTAAGTCAGAGCTTGCACATTAAGCGAAAAAGCGGTTCGTGAGATTGATACAATCACCTTACCTTGCTATCGCCTGAATTAGGAGGCTTATTGCTTGTTTGGATTAATTAATTAATAGAATATGAAGCAATTGGTATAAAGAATGTTTTTTCCAAACTTTCTATAAAGGAAAGCCTGCTATCAAGACATTGCTTTTGTTCTATTACTTTATTTATGACTGAACGTTTCTAAAACTGAAGACACTCGTCCATGCTCTGCACTGCAGTCGAGATCTGGCAACGTCGTTCTCTGTTCATTGGCTGACTATTTTGTGACGTCAGATGCGCAGAACGAACCTAAACTCAGCCGCCAACATAAATGACGCGCACTTTAACTTCGAAAGAAGGTAGATGCGGTCCCTAGCGCAACTTATAACATCGTCGAAAATCAGTGCGTACGTGAGAGCTTTGGTACACCCTGTTAAACAAACGGAAAAATGGAGGCGGTACAATTGGAGAGCGATCCGGGCCCTTCGCATGAAAGTGATGTGATTGAAGAAGTTTCTATACACAGGGAAATGGCGAAACAACAATTGAAAGATGTGTTGGTGTATTTTGAATGCCTCCTTTGTAACAGTAATCGCATCACAGCAGAACCGTTATCATCAATCAACGAAGAAGCCATGGTAATTGGGGAAGAAATGTTCCATAATACGCTGCAAATGCTCGCCGAAAAAACCCTCGTTCATAATGAGGAACTGATAGACATTAATGAAAGACGATAATAATGCCTACGGAGACGTTGAAACGGGTCCCATTGCCAACGAATCATCAGACGAACAGGAGCTGGACGAGAAGAAAAAAAAGGGTACGACTATTATTTCTCTGGATTACAAAATTAGAGCTGTCAATCTGGCCAAGGAACATCCAGGCTGGAGTCTCAAAACTCTACAAAAAAAGGGATGCTCTCGTTTGACAAATATGGGCTATTTATCCAGGTGGGAAGAGCAAATCAAACGTGGCGGTAGCAAATTTGATAAATATTGTACCATCGATTCATGGGTGCATGATCGCTTTGTAGAAGCTCACAAAACTTCTATCAAGTTACTACCAGAAACCTGCAGCAGTGGGCCTTGGGCGCTGCAAGTCAGTTCCCAGATTTCAACTTCAAAGCTTCAAAAACATGGGTCACCGAATTTAAAATGAAGCATGGGATTCGGCAACGGAAAATCACAAAATTTGTTTCCCGGAAAGAGACGGCTACCCAAGACGAAATTTTGGCCGCAGCGGACACATTTCGGATCCAGACCCGAACGTTGATAACTAACTTCGACAAAGATTTCGTAATTGATACTGATCAAACAGGTACGTAAAGAGCTGTTCACAAATGTCATATGACATGATGATAGAATATGTTAATCTGATATATGATACACACCACGGATTGCGTATATTTCTTATATAAACGATATTTTTATATTTTGTTTGTCAGGGTGCCAGTACCATCCACTTTCAACAGAACTCTTGCCGAAAAAGGGTCAAAAGCTGTCCTGGTAACCCGACACGACATGAACACGGTGACGCATTCGTATACGGCACAATATTCAATCACGATGTCTGGATGGGTCTTGCCTCTTGTTTTCGTCTGCCTCCAAGAGTCCACAGGTACGTATGGACCCAGAGTACAGAAGACAGTCGACGAGTACGCCAAGAAGTATACCAACATTGTTATTACATCCTCCAAATCCGGTAAACTAACAACAGGTTTGTTCATGGACTTCTTGCGTAATGCTTTGCAACCATACGTACAAAAGAAAGACTTTCTCTTTCTGATCGACTCTTGGGGTGGGCAAACGAACCTGGCGTTATACGATGAGATGTTCCAGGACGATAAAAACTCACCAACGTGCACTATAAAAGTCATTTCCCCAAAGTGCACTCCTCTCGTCCAACCGTGTGACGTGTATGTTCACCGGCAGGTAAAAAATTTGATCAGGCGCCTTCAAAATTGTGCTTTTTTAATCGAGCGGAACCGTGACATCAACTCCAGAGACGATTGTATAAAAATCCAATCCCTCGTCCACCAGCAATTGTCTTCTCCGATTTTTGCCGATATGATACGATACGCGTGGTATGCATCAAACCTGACGAACGATAGAACTATTTTTCAGAATGTCAATCAGGTGTGTTTCCCAACAGATAATTTAAAAAACAATTGTTCTTGTAAAAAGGCATTCTTTTATCAGATGTGCTCGATGTCATGCTGTTTTCTGCTTTCCATGTTTCTATGATAACTATCACTCTGGTTCGTGCGATACTCCAGCACTTCTGATCGCTAATTGCTAATTATGTGCGAGTGTATACCGAACTTTTCAATAAATTGTATCCACTTTAATATTATTTGTGATATTGTGCTTTATTTCAAGTATTAGTTTTCCATGACAAACGACATTCAACAACTTATTATATGCATAATTGTTGCAACTGATTGCCGGGAGATATATACATATGTGTGTGTGTGTGTGTGTGTGTGTGTGTGTGTGTGTGTGTACATTTGAATTACAAAAAACAAATAAAAAAAGTAGCATGGCGCGTGATTCGATCCGGCGACCTTTGGATTACGAACCCGAGCGCTTACCGCTGCGCCACGACGCTGTAGAAAATTATTAATTGTAGAGAGTATTTCACCGCAACGGTTTCTTTTAACTGTCTATTTTCTCGACTACGGCTGAGAAGTGCATCTTGGTGCTTTGCCACATTACACCTCTGGCCACGAGCTTTTATTATGCGCAGTATGAATCGAATCTGAATTTCACAATTGGCGGCCTCCCCTTGTGAAAGAATAATGAAGGTTGGTGAAAGTATATCCACTTGCTAGATATCTGATAAAAAAAAGAATTATTTAAAATATGAAGATTTAATGAATTATTCACAATTTTTATGTAATGGAAAATTTCTATTTTATCGTAGCTAATGTGGGCGTTAATTATTTTCATTTTTAGGTAAGGAAGTGATAAAACGATGGAAATATTTACGTGACGTCTTCGCCAAGGCTGAAAAAAGGGCAAAAGAAAGCAAAACTAGTGGCTCACAAGCAAAAAAGTACATGTCATGACGAACTCCAGTTTTTAAATAAAGTATGCGAAACAAGGGAGACTACAGAAAGTTTCAGCGTAGAAGAAAAGAACAAGGATGAAACTGATGCCCTTCGCAACCTCGTCAGAACACAGAACATTAAGTAAACGTAACAATTGGAACAAAGGAAAAAACTCTGTCTGCCACTCAACCTCTAAAGAAGTACAAGAAAATGGACAAAATAGATCTGGGGCTTTTAAATGCATTGGAAGAAACAGAACCTGAGAAACCAAACTCCCAAATGTCTTACCACAGTCTGCGACCACATACTCAGTTTGATACCAATGAATGGCTACAGTTTCAAATGGAAGTTCTTAGAGTGATTTCCAATATTAAGAATCAGAAGGTTGCGCCTCATCACTATCAAAGTGACACCACACAATCCGTTTCCCACATACAGCAACAGAGCCAATCAACGCCATACCATCTCCAACACAACAGATCAGTCCACTGCCACCTCAACAACTTTTCACTGCTATCACATCACAGTACTCACAACCATCACATGTCCCACATTATGCCCCACCAACGATTCCCTCAGTTTCAACTCAAAATGCAATATGTACTCCAGTATCCCAGCCAGGGCAAACGCATTCTGCATTCAGAACTCTGCTTTTGTATCCCTCACAAGTTCTACATCTCCCAAATTACGACCCACCATCGATTCCCTCGGTGTCTACCGTAGATGAACTACCTGCTCCACCTTCCCAACCCACAAAGGAAAAAAATCTGCAGCTGAACATTAAGAAAAGTTTCCTGTGTGTGTTGAAGGATATTTTGAAAGTAGTTCTTCAGTAAATTCGAATTTGTCCACTACAATAGACATCAATTTCTAATACTATATTGTGTACCAATGTGTGTTTATTTAAAGTTTTGGTAATGTAGGTATTTTGTATCTTTCTTCGGAATTTTATCAATAAATACCGTTAGTTTAAAACTAGTTTGAAAATGATTATCCCAAACTTATCTCAGTGTTATTGCCGGCATTTCTACAGGCTGAATACAATTCCTCATTTCGGTATTTTTCCGCTGAATAGTCTCTTTCATCCGCTCATGGGGCCTGAGCCTGTCAAAGGCAGACACTGACATTCTGAAACAATTCAAGAATTTCGTGTCATCCTGCCTCAACTCTTCAAACAACGTGTAGAAAGCTCCAGCCTCCTTTCATTAATTGGATGACCTCCAATTAATCGATTATTTCTTCTCCTTTTCATTCGTCGACATAATAACAATAAACTTATAATCCTGGGGGAGTTGCTGCTGGTCTCCTACCAGGCGCCTCCCCAGGTGGCGGATAGGGGAATGCTCACCAGATATGGTGGGTACCGGGGAAATAAAATACCCGGGGTGGACCAAAACTAGCAAACTAGGGCACGACGGTTCCACACGTCAGTGGCGGTTTCCCGACAGCGTCTGTTCCACATGTTAGTGGCGGCTGATTTGTGTTTCAAGGCTCCACAACCTTGATCCTACCACCTGGCACATGTCAGACCAAAATACAATTACAAGTAAAATCATGGTTCGTGTATGTAATAACAAAAGTACCCCAGGTGGTGAAATCCACCCACCTAGCAGAAAGGTGGCAACCGGTCTATCGGATTCTGGGGAGACCGGACCTACACGACTTGTGAGTGGATCGGAGCACTCTGGAAAACTTCCCAAAAATGAAGATTACATTGGAACAGTAAACATACGGACACTAATACAAACCGGAAAGTTATACACATTAACAGAAGAATTAAAGAAGCTGAAAATCCAAATCCTAGCAGTACAAGAGACCAGATTTCCTGATAAATCACTGACTACAATGGCTTCAGAATTTTCAAAAGTGGAACGGACAGAAAAATTGGTAAAGGGGCAAACATGCTTGGTATGGCCTCTATGGTCGAAAAATCCTCAGTTAAATTTGTAAAATCTGTAAAAACTATTAGCAATAGACTAATGTTTCTTAGGTTGAAACACAAGAATAAATATTACACCCTAATTAATGTTCACGCACCCTGCAACGTTGACAATAGAAAGGACCTAGACAATGTGGATAAATTTTGGGAACGATTAGAACTTGAAATATCAAAGATACCGAGGAATGATGTCAAAATACTTCTTGGAGATTTCAATGCACAGATTGGCAGAGAAAAGAAATACAGGAAGACGGTTGGGCTATACCCAGCACACAAATTGACCAACAAAAATGGCATGCGACTAATCCAACTTTGTCAACAATTCAACATGAAAATCAGCTCAAAGTCGTTCAATAAGAAACCAAGAAAACAGAAGACCTGGAGATCCCCTATAAGCCAATTGGGAGAATTTCAAATTGACCATGTGGCCATCTCATATAACTTCCAAAAAGAGATCAGAGATATCCAGGTTAGGAGAGGTGCAAGTATTGACTCAGATCATTATCTCACAAGAGTTCGGGTCCAATTCACCCCAAGAGGGAAAACACCAAGAATTCCACCAGCAATCCCAAAATTTGACCTACAAAAACTAACAATCAGAAACAATTAAAAAATGGGAAAATTCTCCCGCAAACTGGGAAACATTCAAGGGAAAAAAAATCACAAAAATAGCGAAGGAGCAAATACCACTGAAGAAGAAGCACAAACATCCATGGTGGAATATGGAATGCGAAAAGGCAATTCAAGTTCGTACAGAAGCCTTTGCGAAGTACAGTTCAAATAAAAATGAGAAAACTCTTCAAAACTTTTTAGAAACACGGAAACTTTCAAATAAACTTATTAGACAAGAGAAGAGAAAGTATGTAACTCAGCAACTGGAATCAATAGAAGCAGATTTTAAAAATTATAATACGCATGGATTCTACAAAACTTTTGCAAACCAAATTAAAGGGTATATCCCTCAAAATGTCTTTTCGGAAATCAGATGGGAATCTGGCACTAAGCGACGAAGAAAACTGAAGAATTAGCCAAATATTTTGAAACGCTACTAAACTGTCCAGAACCAACAGAAGCTCTTCCAATATCCAGCACTAAAGCCCCGCAACAGCAAGACTCTGTACCGCCAACTGAAGAAGAAATTATCAAACACATAAACAAACTCAAAAATAACAAAGCATCAGGAGAAGATGGAATTGTAGCCGAATTTCTCAAAAGTCTAGGGTCTAACTCAAGAAATGAGCTAGTTAAAATTATTCAAAACATATGGGTTACTGAAGAAATACCAGAAGATTGGAAATGTGCCCTAATACATCCGTTACATAAAAAAGGGGATAAATCGGATGTGAACAACTATAGAGGAATCTCCTTACTTGCCGTCACATACAAGATATTATCAGCTTGTCTTCTTGAAAGAACACAAAAACTGCTAGAACCCAAAATCTCAGATTTCCAAGCTGGTTTCAGACCAAACAGATCATGTCCAGAACAAATTTTAAACTTGAAATTGATTACAAGGATGAGACAAATGCGAAGGAAGCCTACAGTATATGTCTTTGTCGACTTTAAAAAGGCATATGATTCAATTCACAGACCCACACTATTTAAAATTCTTGAAGAACAAGGACTGGATAAGAAGACACGGAACATCATAGAGCAGACATTAACAAATACAAAATGCAAAGTGAAATTCATGGGAAAACTTTCAAAATCATCTGAGATAAAAACTGGGGTTAGACAAGGTGATGGATTATCACCTCTGTTATTTAACTTAGTTCTGGATAGAGTCATGGCAGAATGGGAAAAAGAACTCAAAAAAGAAAAGTACTGGAAACCAATATCACTGGGAACCAAAAAAGATGACCTACAAATCCCCTACTTAGCCTACGCAGACGATCTTGCAATAATGGCAGATTCTAGTGAAATGGCAGTCAAACAGATAGAAACCTTAAAAGAGTGTGCAGGAAAAGTTGGCCTACAAATATCTTTTGAGAAAACGGTGTTTACAACAACAAATCTAGAAATTTCTAAGTTACAAACCAAATATGGAGAAATTAAGAGGATACCATACTTTAAATATTTAGGAGAGAATTTCTGAAAAATACTCACAACAAGAAAGAATATTAAAAGCTCGTAGGGGTCTAGGGCTGGTCCAAAACATTTACAATAAAAAATGTCTATCTATAAATACAAAAATTAAACATTATAAGTCGGTAATTAAACCAATAATGCTATATGCCAGCGAAACCTTGACACTTAAAAGGAAAACAGATATGGAAAACCTGAAGAAAGAGGAAAGGAAAATCATTAGGAAAATTCTGGGACCAAGATGGACCAAAGAGGGGTATAGATTACAGAAAAATTCTAAAATTGAAGAATATTCTAACATAGAGATAGACATGAGGAAGAGGCGTCTAAAATTCTATGGCCACATAATGAGACTTCCCGATCACAGACTTACAAAAAAAATAGTAAGATACGTAGCATCCCTTGTTAATGGAGGAGAATGGATCAAAAATGTAAAGAAAGATCTGGAATTAGCCAACATTACTACTGAAGACATGAACAAAAGAAACAATTTCAAACTTAAAGTTGACAAATGGGAGGTCAAACCAGAGACAAAAGCGCCGAGAACTGGAACAAAATGGAGCGAAGAAAGAAAAGCTGAATTCTCGCAAAGAATGAAGACCTGGTGGGCAAACAAGAAGAATAAGAAGCCCCAGAAGTGAACCATCTTTACTTAGCGTCTTCCATGTTGGGAGCTTTACGACTAATAATAATAATAATAATAATAATAATAAACTTATAATTCGCACTCTGTTCATTTCACACGACACCGTGTGCTTAAAACCCATAAATACTTCAAATAAAGTAGTAAACTTCTGTGAACTGGTGTGACGAATGAGCACTGCCAGGAAAAAACTGTCCGACTTGTTTAGATGACCAAGCGCACCGCAAAGCGAATAGCCTGCAACACAGTAAGCTGCTGACGACGGAGATTTTACTGCCGTGTGTGTAAGCACTAGAGTTCTGCGAGCGGCGACGGTCAACTGACCGCGGCGGAAAAAATCCGCCGTGTGTGCAACCGGCCTAACGTCTCCGAGTCGTCGGATTGCGACTCCCTCACTGACTACTTGGACGACAGCGACATCACGGAGGGCCTGGAGGAACATCTCATTTCCCTCCATGACCATGACGCTGCGGCGGAGGACGACTTACAGTCTGATGCCGTTTTGCTGGCTCGGCGGTTTCTCTACCCGCACGCCGCTGCCGCCGACAATGCAAGGGACGCCATGCAGGTCGAACTGGAGTCGCGCAAGAGGAAGCCTGCTGCAGCCTCTTCCGAACCGCTCGGGGCAAGAAGCAGAAGGCCGCCTCTGACGCGGAGGGAGTCACCGTCCCCCGGAATACGGCAACCCGTCGTCGCATCACGGTGCAAAACCAGTTTACACCCATTGCCGACGGCGCAGCAGACACACCTCCCCACCCTCAGCCTCCCCAACCCCCTCCTCTTATGATCGAATTTCAAGAACCCTACAAGACCCTCCTTGACCACCTCACCCATGTAACCGCCTCAGACTTCCGTGTGAAGCCGGTGGGCGAGAATCTGTACTGCCTTTACCTCCATACGCCCGACCCTCATTGAGGTCCTTGGAACCCATGGCATAGGTTACCCCCCCCCCCCCCCCCGAAGTCGAAGCAGATCCGGGTTGTCGTATGCAGCCTCACATTCGAGTATGCTGATGACGACCTCTGGGAGGCATTACTCGCCCTTAACATTACCCCCGACGTCATTTCCCGCGTCGTCTCCCTCTGTACCAAACTCTCCCCCTCGCCCCCCCCCTTTTCTTTGTTTCCGCCGATGACACCCCTGCCAATCGAGTACTTCTGACTGACCTCCAAAGCCCGCTGTTTGGTCACGGTGGAAAAACCCCGATCCAGACGCCTCATCCTCATTTGCTTCCGGTGCCAGGACCTCGCGCACGTCAGGAGTGGTTGCACTCTAACGATGTGCTGCGTCAAGGTCCTTCCTCCCTCCCCCAGTCCTCCCGGTCTTCGATGACCTTATCTCCAGTGTCACGGGGGCCTCCACCTCTGCGATCACTGGGGCCCTTGCCGCCCTCCTCCACTCCATTCACCACCAGACTGCTGCTGCCCTTTCCGATTCCCATTCCGATTCCCATTCCCATTCCCTCTCCCCCATCACCACCACCCTCCCCACCCCTGTCACGGCTGTCAGAATCCATGGCCTCAGTCCTCATCTGAAACGCCAAAGGCAGTTTCTCCTGCCTCATTGCCGGAACCCACCTTAAGCCTTGAGTGAGTGTCCGAGTCCCCAACTTCTGCTGCAACTGGACCGACCATCCCACCACGTTCGGTGGCACGGCAGTGTATGCTGGCGCCTCCCTCTGCCACCATCCCATTACCCTCCCCGCCGTTGCCACCCTCCAAGCCACTGGCGTCGTGGTGCACACTGTGCGAAGCCCCATCACTTTCACGGCCCTCTACCGGCGCCCCCGCAGCATCCTCCGTGCCCCCCCCCCCCCCCCGACATCGTCGAGGTCCTGTCCGTAGGTGACGCCCCAGATCACGTAAGAAACAGATTGCCCAATTGCTCGGTCTAGCAGGCAACCCTTGTCAGGGAGTGACCACCAGGCAGCAACAGTGTCACACCAACCACTAGATGACACTCCGTTCTGTGAAATATGTGGCAACCTCGTCCGAACACAGGCAGCTTTCCACCACCTGGCGTCTGTGAAGTACAGCTGTTTCTGACAAACCAGTGGTAGTGGATTGTGTCGTCATGCCGAGTGCCTACGAGTACATCAACTGTGGAAGGAGTAGACGGACAAATCCTGAACTAAAAATGTTAAGATTTTCTGTCAAAGATAAAAAAAAGGTGTGATTTGAGACTTTCTCGGCGTATTCCATTCGTGAAATCTTCTCGGGTGATCAGCCGAGTAAAGGCTTCGTCTTCTCGCAACGTTTCAAAGGGTTTCGTACCCATCATCTTCAAGCGAAGTGTCGAGATGCTATGAGCACCATGTCAAGAACTCGGCGGAGTTTGTGAAGGTACTACAAGGCTTTCGCCTGGATAAAGAAGATGATCTTGTCAGCTTTGACGTCACCTCACTCTCCACACGAGTACCGATGGAAGACTCCCTAGCGCTGCTCGAAACACGCTTTAGTGAGGACACAATAAAGCTGTTCTGGCATGTGTTAACAAACACCTACTTCAAGTGTGGAGGCAAATTTTATGAACAAGTGGATGGTGTAGCCATGGGGTCCCCCTTAGCTCCAGGCATCGCTAATCTTTACATGGAGCACTTTGAAGACATAGCCCTGGACACCGCCCCATTGAAACCTAAAGCCTTTTACAGATATGTGGATGACACTTTTGTCGTGTGGCCACATGGCAGAGAGAACCTGCAAGACTTCCTGCGACATCTCAACAGCATACACAGCAACATACAATTCACCATGGAGGTGGAAGAAAACGGAAGCTTGCCCTTCCTTGACATTCTAATCAAGAGGCACCCTGATGGCACCTTGGGTCACACTGTGTATAGGAAGAAGACACATACGGATTTATACCTTCATGCACAGAGTTGCCACCACCCAGCACAACGCAACTCAGTGCTTAACACACTTGTGCACAGGGCCAAGTCTATCTGTGATGATGACAGCCTACCTGCAGAGTTACAACACCTAAGGAAGACCTTCCGCAGCAACGGTTATAATGAGACGCAAATCTCGCGCGCCCTACACAAGAGCAGGAAGGTAGACACACCAGAAGAAGAAGATGAGACCAGATGCCTGGCATTTCTACCATACGCGGGACCGCCAACAGCCAAGATTGCCCGCATTCTGGAGAAACACAACATCAAGACAATTTTTCATGCCCCAAGTAAAATTAAGGACATACTTGGGTCAGTCAAAGACCACCTAGGACTGCAGACTCCGGGCGTATACAGTATTGAATGTGAATGTGGTACGAAATACATCGGGCAAACGCAGCGCTGCATCACGCAGAGGCGCTCGGAACACATTAGAAATGTACGCCTTGGTCAGACAGAAAAATCCGCGGTAGCGGAACATAGCCTTAACGAAGGACACACCTTCCTCTTTGAGGGTACGAAGAAGCTGTGTGACGCTAAAGGATTTTGGGATTCAGTTTTCAAAGAGGCTGTAGAAATTCGGTTGAACAGCAACCTGATCAATCGAGACACTGGTTTCCAACTCAGTACAGCGTGGAATCCCGCAATAACTAAAATTAGAAGAGAACGCTCCGGCACGAAGACGGTAGCGGCCACAGACGTATTAGGAACCGGCAGGGACTCTACGCCCGGTCCGCGCCGCGAACCCCCCACCACTGGAGCGGCGGCCGATTCCGCAGGTACCTGATTGGTCGGCGCCCGGAATCAGGCACTGGTCCAGGAGCCTTTATAGGACCGCGCAACACAGCATCTCGACACTTCGCTTGAAGATGATGGGTACGAAACCCTTCGAAACGTTGCGAGAAGACGACGCCTTTACTCGGCTGATCACCCGAGAAGATTTCACGAATAAAAAAAGGTTACAGAAGTGGATTTTAATTTTAGGTAAATCAATAAATTAGTTAGGAGTAAGAATTAATAAAGAGCCCTATACTATTATTTAAACTGGCTGTCACTTGACAGCAAGGGGCTGCAGGGCTCCCGCCACCAATAAACCAACGACAGCCGGTGCTGTCGGCTGCCACTGCGTTGCCACTTCGCTCTGCTGAGCTGACTGAGGCATTGATGGAGGGTGAGAGATTTGAATGACTTGTAGCTTCGCGTGTTTACGATGTCTGATGAAAGCAGTCGCAAGAGAGGGAGGCCGAGGCTGCACACTCCTCTGAAACCTCCAAAAAGTGGCAGACGTGGCGTCGTCATACGCAGTCAGGTGCGTGAATACGTGTGTTCCTTAAGGGAGTATTTTGAGATGGGGGGGGGGGGGGGATGCAGAAGGGCCTCTGTTCCTTTGGATAAGGTGGTGGAGCGAACTGCAGCTGCTCTGCAAGTTAGCGAACGATCAGTAATAAGAATCTGCAAGGAGAAATTCACAAAAGAAGGCTCAAGTGAATCATCTAAATTGGAGACACCTGGGAAAAAGAGGCGACTAGAGAAGAGGGTCACAAAACTGGACTCTTTTCAGGAAGATGCCATTCGTCGTCAAATATACGCATTTTATTTGAGGAAGGAGTAGCCAGCACTCAAAAAAACTACATGCTACCCTCACAGCGGCTGACCTGTTTCAGGGTAGCAAATCGTCTTTGTTACAAGTCGTGAAAACATTAGAATTCCGCTATAAATCCATCTCTGGCAGAAAGTTACTAACGGAACGCCAAGATATTGCAGCCTGGTGATGCCGCTTTCTTAGAGAATTAGTGGGGACAAAATTTGATGATATCGTTTGGCTTGATGAAAGGTGGGTGAATGCAGGACAGTTTAAAAAAAGGCTGGACAGACGGTACCATCAGCGGTAGTATAGCAGCTCCGATCGGCAGAGGAAAAAGAATAATTGTAGCACATGCTGGAAATTCAAAAGGTTTCATTCCAAATTGTATGCTGCTATTCAGTTCAAATAAGACCTCCGACTACCACGAAAAGATGAACCACAATACTTTTGTGAAATGGTTTGAAGACTGTGTGATCCAGAACTTAACAAAAAAACTATCATTGTTAAGGATAATGCTCCTTATCACTGAGTAATACAAGATAAAGCCCTCACAAAGGCAACGAGGAAAAACGACATTGTAAGCTGGTTACAGAAACATAAGGTACAGTTCGACAGTAATTTGACAAGGGCAGAATTATTAGAACTTGTATAGCAACACAAGCCAAAGAACACGATTTACGTTGTGGATGAAGTATCAAAAAAATACGGGCATAAAGTGCCCAGATTGCCTCCTTACCATTGGCATTTCAACGCAATAGAGCTGATTTGGGCTCAGGTTAAATGGCATATTGCTGCAGAAAATAAGAAATTCACATTAACCGAAGTGGAACGCCTTTTGGAAGAGGCAATTGAAATCGTGACATCGGAAGACTGGCAGAAGATAATGCATCACGTGAAAGGAGTGATACAGGACGCGTGGAACAATGAAGGTATCTTACAACAAAGTGTCGAAGACTTTATTATATCTGTCAATACGAGCAGCGACACGGATAGTTCCACTGACTGACTCTGAATTAAGCGGTGTTTTCGCATTGTCTGATTCGTGTGTAGTGTACTTATTGCCATTAAATATTGTGTTTGTGAATTTATTTCGATTAATTCTTATTCTTGTTCTTGTTGTGAGACTAAGAAATACTGTTTGGCCAGCTCTCGTCATCTCCTTACGGTAAGTTAGACTTAATTTTAATTCTATTTCATTTTGTACATACACCAAGATGTTATTCAATGTGTGTAATAGTTTTCGAGATTTGCAATCTAAAGAAGAAAACTTTTCCGGATGCGAAAATTTCTCATACTTCAACAGTTAATGTAACAACGGCCCTAATTAAAATTAAGAAAGGATATTTGATATGCTTATAGATACCACTGAGACCGATACATTACGGAAATTTCAAAATATTTACATAATATTTATAGGAGATAGAGATTTTAATTGGGATAGGACGTCAAACGGGCCGACTTGGAGCAGGAGAGGCACTACAAGACATTTTATTTTCTACTGTCTATACTTTTACAAATAAATTCATAAAATTTTGTCAGCATGACCAGGAAGGATTCAGGATTGACACTCATAGCAGTGGAAGTGCAAAAACGAAACAAAATAAAATTGTTTTAGATATGAAATTTCATCTTTTTTCACTTACTGCTGGCTGCATTCATTCCTATAGGTACATTTTTCTTCACAAGTAAGAGAGATTCTTTGATTAATTTTGCACAGCATACAAACCATACTTACAGGTGTATGAAACTCTAGAATTTTCCAAATCTATTAAAAACTGTGGTAAAAATTGAGATAATTAACTACAAAATTTGATTTTTTTCTAAACATAAAGTTTAAAACGTAACACCTCATTCATTTTTTCGTAAATGAGATAGATTCTAGAGTTTCAGACACCTGTAAGTATGGTTTGCATTCTGTGCAAAATTCATCGAACAGTCTCTTACTTATGAAGAAAAGTGTACCTAAAGCAACAAAATGATGAAATTTCACATGTAAAAAAAATTATTTTGTTATGTTTTTGAACTTCCACTACTAAGAGTGTGAATCCTGAATCCTTCCTGGTCATGCTGACAAAGTTTTATGAATTTACTTGTGGAAGTATAGACAGTGGAAATTAAAATGTCCTTTGGTGCCTCTCCTGCTCCAAGTCAGCCCGTTTGACGTCCTACCCCCCTTAAACGACATACTTGTTTCGAGTTCAGTACTGATAGGGTTGCTTAAAAACGCTGTTTTCAGAAATTTATATACAGGAAACATAATGCACTACGAAAACTTAAGGATTCTTTGCCGAGTGCATTATTTTGGTAATGAATGGAAAAAAAATATTTTGCTGTGACACCAATAGTTTTTCAGTAATGACGTGATAAGTTAGAAGCTGTTCGCAAAATCGAGAATTTATATGGTTTCAAACAAATTAATGTAACCCTTGTCCTAATTAAAATTAAGAATAGATATTTGACAGACTGAAAGACATTGTAGAGATATACATCATATGTGGGTTTGAAATTGTTTACTTACTTTTTGTAGAAGATACAGGCTTTAAAACGATTTTCTATCGCCGGGGGGTAGCTATGCGCTGAAGCGGCTGCCTCCAGCCAGTGCTTGACGTCACAACGCCGCAACTTCGCAGCGCAAACGTCAAGTGGCTACTTTAAATCAGACTGTAAGCATTCGATCCTATCCAAATTTTGTCGCTCTGATATAATGTGGCAGCCCTTCCTGTACAAGAATCATATCATACAATTTTTAAATGAAATCACTGCTGCAATTTGGACTTTTTTAAAACTGTTTATTCACTTCACTATCGTCATTTTAGCTGCAGAGGCATTTTTGTGTGCAATGTGAAAACTGAAAGCAATATAAGATATGGATAAAATGCAAAGCATAGTGTTATAACATTTGGTAAACAATTTAAGAAGCATTACTTTACAAGACCTTTCCCTTGATACGCCACAGTGAAATAAATGAATAATAGGCGTCATCTAAATACTGGTTGGTTTGTTCGTTTAAAGGGGGGAGGGGGGCGGGAGGGGGGAAGGGACCAAACTGCTACGTCATCGATCCCTCTAAATTCAGGTATATATTAGAGCGAATGAAGGGAACGAGTGTGAAACCTCGTTTACACCACTGCTAAGGAGTATTCATAGATAATTCGCCAGTGTTCACTGCCATTCGTTTATACCTGTGAACAAGTGTTTACACTGGAAGGAAGGGAGGAGAATAGAAGAGAACGAGCATAGCATGCCAACTATAGACGTTGCCGTATTCCGAGCCGCCTTGATGGCCGTGCGCAGTGGAAATTCCTAACACTAACATGGTTGTTAGACAACAAGTACTAATAGTACTCTCGTGGAACGCTGAAGCCAAACTAATCCACCAAGCTGGCGAGTTCACACAGTTCCTGCACGAAGAAAGGGTTGACATACTGAAAGGTATGTGCTAAGGTCTGATCAGGGTAGAGTCAGAAAACAGTCTGGTAGTTGCCAACCGCCAGGTGGAATTAGTATAATATCTTTGAGTACGAGGATCTTTGATGGTTAAGAGAGCCCGGCGCGCACAGTAAAAAACTCTGCAGTCGCAGCTAGATGCCCGGAGGAAGCAGATGTGTGGTGACAGCTTTAAGGTAGGATTCGCGCTACGCACTTTTCAGGTTGTACACTGAGCAAACTTTAGCACGTTAATGGGAGAAGCTATAAAATGATTTCAAAATGGTTTTTGTTAGATAATGTGTAACATCACAATAGATTTCGTTACACAGTTAAAATCAGCGTTGTAATATGTTGCTATCAGCTGATAGACATTATCAGTGTAAATTCAATTACTTTACATAATTAATGAACAGTGAAATAATCTCAGCCCCAAGTTACATGCATGTACAAACAATTATGGATCAAAGTCTTATTCTCATTACAATATGTACGTCCTGTGTCCCTATTTACATTTACCCACCTCTCCTTAAAGTACGTGGTCAGGTGTGAATGTTTTGAGTGTGGTAGCAGACGAACCAGAGATGTAGTGGGTCTCAGAATCTTCTACCAACTTTGTCAGTGGAATGCAAAGAGCAGTAACAGGAGGGTTCGACCAGAGGTGCGAAAGTCTAAAAAAAACGTTTTCTTAGCAGAGGTTGGTCATGGGCTTCCCCCACCACCTCGCGCTGCTCGGGAGAAAGAGCCGCGCAAAGGTTACGGGGAGTTTTTGGGAAGACAGGCAAGCGACCAGACTTTCCTTCAGACCACTGCATCGATATCAGGACGCAGAGAGAAACTCGAGAATCACATCATACACCTTTACGGGGAGGAGATGTACCGCAGCATGAAGAAATCTGAAAAGTTGTGCCACCGTAGATGTCGTTTGCTAAGTACTCTTGCCTTTCTAAAGAGATGTCGTTTCGAGAACGTTGTTCCAAATTTTGCTAAGGTTATGCATCACATCGATTCTGCAGCAGCTAAGAGAATCAAGAAACGAGCCAGCCTCGCATTGGTACGTGAGAGAGTGCAATTCACCCGCCGGAGCCTTGAGTTTATCTCACAGGAATTACTCAAACTACATTTGCAACTGGCTAGTAATTTCACTTCTTTTTCCTGGGATTGGATTGATGGTGTCACCTGGGTTGCAGCTGATTCCGCCCATAACAAGGCAACGGGACGTCAAACAGCTAAGTTCTCACGTCTCCTTGACAAACCATCTCTGCAGGTTCCGTGCAAGATTTATCAATTTGAGTGGCATGGTGTTGAGTAATGATGCAGTCTCGGTTGCAGAAAGGTCTCAACTTCGCTCCCACCCCCAAGTTCACTCCGGTCGCAGAAATTGTTAGCGCTGTTGAACAGGTTGCAGCTCGACTTTAGACTGAATCAGCTGAGGAAATACGTCGTGAAACTTGTCGTGCATTGACGAAATCCAAGCCGATGAAGTGAAGTATCGCCAGTAAAGAGAGGGCGGCCATTCGTGATCTGAGCGAGCGCTCTGAAATTGTTGTCTTACTGGCTGACAAAGGTAACGCTACAGTCGTCTCCCATAAGGACTACACTGATAAGATGCAGAGCCTGCTAAATGACGATTCCTACCGGAAGATCAGCGTTGACCCTACAAAGAAGGTGGAGAACAAGACGAGGCCGCTTCTCAAGGACGCAGATTTACTGGAGGGTGACGCTAAGAAGTTGTTGCCCCAAGGTCCAGTACCGTCTAGACTAGATGGATTCCCGAAGGTTCAGAAAGAGGGGGAACCATTACGCCCCATTGTCAGCAACATCAGGGCACCTACATATTTGTTGGCCAAATACCTGACGGGAATATTAAGTCCTTATGTGGGTAAATGCCCTCATCACATCCGTAATTCCGTGGATTTTGATAAACACCTTGATAGCTTCAGGTTGGATGAGTCGTTTCCTTGTTTACGAGGGTACCCCCGCCAGAGTCACTAGAATTGATTAGTCAGAAGTTTGACGGGAAGACCACTGAACTTTTAAGGCATGTCTTCCACGTATTTTCTTTTTAATGGAGAATACTACGAACGAACGGGGGGAGTTGCCATGGGTAGCCCACTCTCACCGGTGGTAGCGAATTTGTATATGGAGAACTTCGAGGAGGAAGCCCTGTCGTCATCCGAATGGAAACCTACTTTTTCCGTTACGTGGACGACACGTTCGTCATCTGGCCACATGGTACGGATAAACTCTTTCACTTCCTTACACATGTAAACTCCATACAGCCCAACATCAAATTCACTATGGAGACTGAAACGGAGGGTAAATTACCTTCCCTTGACGTCTTGGTCAAGAGAAGGCCTGACGGCACCCTAGGTCATGGGGTGTATCGGAAGACAACGCACACTGATCTGTATTTGCACGCAGACAGCTGCCACCACCCTTCACAGAGGAATGGGGTACTTAAAACTCTAGTACATAGGGCGCGCACTATCTCTGACGCAGAGAGTCTACCACAGGAATTGGAACATCTTAGAACTGTATTTCGAAAAAATGGGTACTCAAGAGTGGCAGATTCAACGTGCTCTCCGCTCAACCACTACAGCACAACCTGTGGAGATGGATGAAATCACGAGGGAGGAGGTAGGCACTGCGTTTATTCCATATACAGGCGCACTCTCGGGGAAAATCAACCGCATTTTGAAGAAACACCGGGTCGGAACTGTGTTTTGTCCTCCGACTAAGACTCGTGCACTGGTGGGGAGCGCCGTGTCAATGTGGCAAGTCATATATTGGTCAGACGATGCGTACCGTCGAGGATCGATGCCGTGAACACCAGAGGCACACTCGACAGATGTATCCGAGCGAGTCGGCGGTCGCTGAACATTGTTTGTCGGAAAATCACGCTACGGAGTACGGACGCACGAGGATTCTGGTACAGACGTCGAGATACTGGGACAGCGTTGTTAGGGAGGCCATCGAAATTCGCACCAATGACGACCTCATAAACCGTGACTGTGGCTGTAATCTTAGCAAGGCTTGGGAACCAGCGATTGGGTTAGTCAAGAGTAAATCGAGCAAACGTAGAGTTGTGACGACCACGGTGGACAGAGCCATCACACCGACGTCATCTCAGACGCCGTCGCAATCTGTTCCACCGCGCGGCCGTGGCGCGGACGGCGGAGTGAGCGCGCCGCGGGCGGAGGGTATTTAAATCGGCCGCCGCCGCGACCGAGGTTCCAACCACAAGTCATGGCAGAACGCAAAGGCAACAAGTTGGCAGCCGCGCTGGATCTCTTCGTCAATGCTTTGGGGAGCGCCCGCGGCCGCAGACGACAGCAGAAGCCGAAGCGCAAGCAGCAGTCACTGGAACGTTTCCAGTGCTACAAGTGCCAGCAGTTGGGGCATGTGGCGTGTGTCTGTCGGAACGCAGTCGCGTGTTTGAAATGCGCGGCGGCACACGACACCCGTAACTGCCCCAAACCACGCGGAGCAGCCAGCAGATGCGCAAACTGCGGCGGTCCTCACGCTGCCAACTCGCGTAGCTGCAGCTACCGCAAGGAATTTCGTCGGCAGCACAGCACACCACGTTCTGAGGTGCCTGGCGCCAAGGTCGGCCACACTGCCTCCCCGCTCCGGCGAGGGGCGCGCTTCGTGCCGCGCCGAAGCGGCCACTGACCAAGCGCTGGCCGACTTACGAGCAGCCTTTGCGGCCGAAAGGGCCGCAATGAAGGATGAACTCGTGGCTGTCCACCGACAGCTTCAACAGCTGCGGGAGGAGCTGCGGCTTCTGAAGAAGGCGCCGCCTGTCCCTGCTCCCGCCGCCCCTGTGAGGCGGCCAGTGGGGGTAGACGCCGCCACCCAGAGTCGCCTACTGCAGCTATGCAGGCGGCGTCTCGCACGGAAGTCGACGTCGGGACCCCTGCACTGTCTTCTCCACTGGAGACAGGCGCGGAAGAATCATCCGAGGAAGAGATGCCGACCGCTTCTTCGCAAGATGAAGAAGCGGAAACCGACGAAGGGCTGCCCCTCCCGCTCCCAGACGAGCGGAGTGTGCAGCCATTCCTGAAGAAGACCGTGGCGTCGCTGAAGGACGGGACGTACCCTCACGGGGACAACCCGTACCCCTTCACACCGGCGCACGCGAAACCACCACTCCCTCACGAACCGTGCGACCTTCGCCACACGCGTGGCATATTGCGCGAGGCGGTGACGAGGAAGGAGCTGATATTGCTGAACAGCCGCCCCATCTTCTCCCCTTCGGACTGGGAGCACATCTACCAGGCCACAGAGAAGTGGGTGAAGGAAGAGTGGCGCACCGGCAGGCGTCAACCTGCCCAAGAAGATCTAGCAGCCATCAACTACTTCGCTAGTTTAAACACAGCGGGGTAGTCAGAGGCCCATTCCAACGGGAGGCCGCATATGACAACAGAGCTGATAAAGGAGGAATAGCAGCACTGCTGCTTAGCCTCCCCCGTCTCCGGACATAGGATGTCCGTGATTTTAGCGAGACGAGACCGAACCCAATCGCTGAGTAGCTTCTGGAGACTGCGGACGCGTGTGCAGGGCTGCGCTAGCACTCTCCCTCTTCGTTGCTACTCAGCCATAGGAATCCGCTTGCAGGTTTAGTCGCCGATTGTCCTAGCGCATTAGCCGGACGGTTCGGCACTGAGGCTTCCGAGCTCCTGATTTTTTCAAATTCGGAGCGGAGTTGCGAGAAGATTACGGCGCAGGCGGCTGAGTTGACAGCCGCTTGTGAGCATAATTGTCGTTGCGGGTTGCGAGCTGTGGGTTGGCGCCCGTTGGTGCGCGTCCTCTCGCTGCCGCTGGCCGCTTTTCCGGCTACGTCGAGCACCTCAGTCGTCACAAGAACTCTTGCTGCCGCAGAGGCTAGCTCTGCCCCTCCTAGCGTAGGGAAATTTGCACGCCAGGGCCTGGTCGCTGGCCAGTTACCAGCGCGTGATAGGTCTCAAGCAGCCGAGTCCGACCCTAATCGGCCTAACGGTGCCAACCACGGCAGCGACCGACACTCCCTTCGCAGCCTCTCTCACCGTTCCCCACATGGCACTACCACCGGTCATACTCACAGTCACGAGTCAAGAAAATTACCCTGGCAGTTACGAGGTCCACAGGACTGACCAGACGAACCGCCAAGGTGAAATAAGCCCCAAATCTAGACTCCTACTCGCGAACGCGACAGCGGGTTTAACAGGGAAAGACAGAAGTACGAGCGGCGTCTCGAGAGGGCACTCAAACCACGTCCAGCGAGTGAGACACCACCTCGTCCACGCCCACTAAAAGCAAGCTCCAAGACCAACAAAAAAAAAGTCTCCCAAGAAACAGCGAAAGTCACCGCTGAGGGAAACAGCGTCAAAGAAGAGAAGAACTCAGCGCGCGGAAAGACCGGCAAGCCCGCGCGAGGCACAGCCGGTCGAGTCAGCGCAGGACGCGCCCGAGCGGACAAAGGCCGCCACGTGCCCAGGAAACGGAGCGGGCGGCCTCGCGCAAGTAGAATGCGCCGAGGCGCGAGGCGAGCACAATGGCCCGGCCGCGTCGCCCGGCCCGTCGCGGGAACGAAGCCGCGACGCAGGCGCTGCTGCGGGCACGCCGCGGCACGAAAATGCAGCGGCGGGGGGGCTGCGGTGCGCGGGCGTGGCTGACGCCGAAGCTGACAAACACCGCACAAGCCTAGAAAAAGACGATGACGGATTTCAGAGGCCAAAAAGAACCGCCGGCCGCTCCCCTGTGCTACACACAGCCGCCCCTGTAGCAACAAGCAACAGGTTCTCCCCCATAGAAGACCCCCATCACACACAGGAAAACACAACACAGCCAACCAACACAGACGGAGACAGAGGAGAGACGATATCGGATCCCTCCTCTTGTCATCCACTACGAGAAATCTTACACCGAGTTGTACGATAACATAAATACAATCCTTGGAGAAAATAAATTCACAGCTAAAACAACCGGGGAGGACCAAGTCAAGGTCACCTTAAAACCCGTTGATGACTACCAAACGGTAAAGGCGATGTTGAAGGAGAACAAAACCGACTTTTACACCTTCCCCATAGCAGCTAAAAACCAATAAAAATAGTATTCCGTGGGATGCCGCACAAAACAGACACGGGGACATAAAAAATACTTGGAAAGGGAGAGATTCGAAGTCAGCTCGGTCGTCAAAAAAAAAAAAAATCCCGAGAAGACCGTGGCCGCTACACACCGTCACCTTGCCCGACTCCACCCACAATAGGAAGATATGGGAAGTGTCGATGATAATGAGGGTATCAGTCACGCCGGAGAAGCTGAAGAAAAGATCGGGCCCAGGGCGATGCTTCAATTGCCAAAAAGTAGGGCACATGACTAGGGATTGCGACACGCCAATGAGGCGTGTCAGGTGCGGTGAGAAGCACAAATACGAGGAATGCCCGGTACTGCAGGGGGAGGGCAAGGAGAAGTGCCGCAATCGTGCAGGCGCGCATCCTGCCCGGAATACCGCAAGGCTAGGGACCGCCTAAGGGGAAGACAACCACCGACAGCAGGGACAAAGCATCGCACCGCACCCCCACCCCCACCAAGCCGATATCCGAGACCTACAGCCACAAGGGTATTCCAATCTAGGACATACTCTTCCACCGTCAGCGCCCCAACTCGTCCTCCTCCACACAACCACAACCAGGTTCCTGTCGACGGAGAATCGCCTAGGGAAGGTCTTTCAAACGACAATGACAGTTGTTTTGGTGCAGGTAAATCTAGCGTACCATCTTTTAGTTTATTATTTAACACTGTATTACGAAAACACAGCTGAGTCGGACAATTTCCCATATGCTCCAACGTCTATAAATAAGAATTTGTACGTCGAATCACAAACAGCTAACAACAGAATGGAAAAATAGTTCTTATAATTACAGTAGAGTGAACCACTGGAAGTGAGTTTTACAATTCTGATGTGCTTCCCGTCCACTGCACCCACACAATGAGGAAAGTTGGCCCTCTTATGGAATCCTTCAGCTGAGGCAAGCCATAGATCTTTCGAGAGGTCGGGAAAACATTTTCACTTCATTTTACGCCATATGGCAGTGCAAACGTCTCGTATAATATAAGAGATAGTTGATACTCCAATTCTGTACTGAAAATGTAAGTCCATGATGGATGATCCGGCCAAGAAGCTCAAAAAAAAAAAAAAAAAAGAAAGCATATGGAGCAAAACTACAAAATTATGCAGGTTACACACAAGCATACACACGCACGCACACGTAGACATTATAGATAACCAGCTGAAACACCCGGAAACTATAATTTTAATAAATGTTAATAATTGTACTATGCCTATAACTTTCGCGCAAGTGACAAAGTTTCATTGCAATCGGATGAACGGTACGGCTGCGCATAAAATACGAACAAAACCAAACAAACATTCATTTTTATATATTAGATATTACAATACTACGCTGGTTTTTGTTTGTTGCAGGGACAATCCTTCAAAGGAAATGGAAGAGCTTAAGGGCCAGTTATACCAGAGAGTTACTAAGGCAAAAAACAGAAAAGAGTGGTTCTGCAGCAACTGGTAGGAAGAAGTATATCTACTTCGATCAGCTGCGATTCCTAACAACTCACTGTAAGAACACTTTCTGGTATTGACAATGATGATGATGAAGACAGAAATGAGTTTGATGAAGGAGAAAATTTAGAGCAGGAGGCAAGTGAAAAAACTGCTGAGCGACGGCAAAAAAGGCCACGTGAAAAGAAGAGTCTTGAAGAAGAAGATATCCTATATAACATTTTGAAGGAAAAGTACGCCAGAAAAGACAATTCATCACAGCAAGCCAACAAAGATAGCTTGTTTATGCAGTCTTTAGTACCTGAATTTAAAAAATTACCCAGTCATGCAAGATTGAAAGTGAAATCAGATTTGATGAATGTCATTAATGCCCAACAATATTACAGCGCTTCTGCTTCCTCTTCGTCCCAAATAGGATTTGCGCCGGTACCAAATTACGCTACGGGGGATCCGCATCACGACCGTGCATATCGTGGAACAGTTCAAGGCTACACTGGAGGACAGTCGAGGTTGTCCGATCAGTTACCAGCTGTGTGCTCGCCAGTGGCCTCTGAGTACAGTGACGAGTCCTTAATATACTGGGTGGCCCAAAAAGGATGGTCGGATTTGAACTGCGTAGTACCATTGAAAGGTGAGGAGGGGGGACCACTGCCGGCCGTCTGCAAGTCGGCCATTACACCCAGTTTGCCACGAGATGGCGCAGTGGACGGTCGAGCATCGTGTTTTTGCTGTGGAACAGTTTTTCAGAAATGATGAATCGTTTATTACTGTGCAACGATTGTTTCGACAACGTTTTGGTGTAGCGCGTGATGGACCCATTCCAGATCGCAGATCCATATCACGTTGGGTGACTGCATTCCGGACAACAGGGTCTGTCAAAAGTGGTAAATCTACAGGGCGTACACGTACGGCAGTTACTCCACAGAACATTGATGATGTTAGAGCGTCAGTGCTGCAAAGCCCGCGTCGTTCCACTAGGCGTCGTGCTCAAACTTTAGGCCTCAGCCGTAGTTCGTTGCAGCGTGTTTTAAGCCGTGAGTTACAGCTTCACCCATACAAAATTATGATCACGCAAAAGCTGTATGATCGTGATTTTGAGCAGCGAAGACGATTTTGTGAATCAATGCTTGACATCTTGTACTCTAATAATGATGATGTGCTTCTTATATCAGATGAAGCCCATTTCCATTTAGACGGCTATGTCAATAAACAAAACTGCAGGTACTGGGCAGCAGATAATCCCAGAGAATTGCACCAAAAGCCTCTTCATAGTGCTAAGGTAACAGTCTGGTGTGGAATTTCAAGATTGGGGATTGTTGGTCCTTATTTTTTTGAGGAGAACAACGCTACAGTCACAGTGACCTCGAAACGTTACGTTAACATGCTACATAGCTTTTTGGTGCTGAAACTGCGAGAGTTACATGTAAATCGAGATCGAATTTGGTTTCAACAGGACGGGGCCACGGCCCACACAGCCAATGACTCCATGTGTGTTTTAAGGCGGATGTTCCCCACCACATCATCTCGCGTTTTGGAGATGTCCACTGGCCCGCGAGATCACCTGACCTCTCAGCCTGTGATTTTTTTCTTTGGGGATACCTAAAGTCAAAAGTCTACGTACAGAAGCCCCGAAACAATTGATCTGAAGGAGGCAATCAGTGCGGAAATTATGGCAATTCAAGAAGAAACAGTAGTGAAAGTGATGGAAAATTTCGAGGAAAGACTTGTGGAATGCATCACCGAGGAAGGACACCATCTTCCGGAAGTCATTTTCCGTACATGATTTTTTGTGGTTAGTTCTTGTAATTGGGTGCCTGGGAGCATTTAGTTACGTAATTGAATAAAATTAATTTGTAAAACTGATGGAGTTATAGTTATTTAAAATGTGACCATCCTTTTTGGGCCACCCTGTACTTTTCAACAGCACAGGCAGAGAAACAATGGACTTAAAACTATCAGTGAAAGTTTTACAATATTTTGAAATGTGTATTAATACCAGTTAAAATCTGTAAAATGTGCTTTCAATAAAATAAAATAATACTACAGTACCTACCTTAATGTAAGAGCAAGTTTTTCCTCTGGTGGGATAGCCTTCCTTAGTATAGTGCCTTTTCCTGTGATTGCTTCTTTCACATTTTCTAGTAGTTCATCAAATGAAGTTTTTGACATTCGAAAATACTGAAAAAACTTCTTCTCAGATTGTCATAAAGGGTGTAATACAATCCTTTCTCCAGCCAATCACGTAGCAGTGGATGTATGTGTAATGAACGTTTTGTCTTCATTCTCCCCCTCCTCCTCCTCATCCTTCTCCTTCTCATTACAAGTACTAACAACAGTTCCTCCTCGCTCGAGTCCATTTCACCAACTAATCAGTTGGCAACAGCTGCAGTGTGGGACACCAGTGACCCAGGAGTGTTCGCCACCGTCACAAGTGACCGTCACAAGTGACCGTCACAAGTGACCGTCACAAGTGACCGTCACAAGTGACCGTCACAAGTGACCGTCACAAGTGACCGTCACAAGTGACCGTCACAAGTGACCGTCACAAGTGACCGTCACAAGTGACCGTCACAAGTGACCGTCACAAGTGACCGTCACAAGTGACCGTCACAAGTGACCGTCACAAGTGACCGTCACAAGTGACCGTCACAAGTGACCGTCACAAGTGACCGTCACAAGTGACCGTCACAAGTGACCGTCACAAGTGACCGTCACAAGTGACCGTCACAAGTGACCGTCACAAGTGACCGTCACAAGTGACCGTCACAAGTGACCGTCACAAGTGACCGTCACAAGTGACCGTCACAAGTGACCGTCACAAGTGACCGTCACAAGTGACCGTCACAAGTGACCGTCACAAGTGACCGTCACAAGTGACCGTCACAAGTGACCGTCACAAGTGACCGTCACAAGTGACCGTCACAAGTGACCGTCACAAGTGACCGTCACAAGTGACCGTCACAAGTGACCGTCACAAGTGACCGTCACAAGTGACCGTCACAAGTGACCGTCACAAGTGACCGTCACAAGTGACCGTCACAAGTGACCGTCACAAGTGACCGTCACAAGTGTCCCAGTGTGAAACGAGCCTTACCCCCACGACGACAGCGATGACGGGAGTGTGGCGGAGTTTGACGACGACCATCGGCGCCCGGTCGCTGAGCGTCGGAAGCGGCAGTTAGCCGCCGCCTCCACACAGCCTGCTGAACGCGGGCAGTCTAAAATGAAGAAAGCCACTGTTGATGCGGAAGGCTTTCAGGTGCCGCGTAAAATGGCACCCCGCCGTCAATTCACCACGTCAGTTACGGATGTGCCCGTCTGCAACACATATGCGGCCATCGATGGTGCCGCAAACACCCCACAATCAAATCCCCCTCCCCCCCAACCTCAGCCACCACCCCCCCCCTGCCCCCCCAACCATACTCATAGAACACAAGGGGCCCTACAAAGAGCTCGAAGATATTCTCATTGCTAACACCGAATACCCCTTCCGTTTCAAATCGGCAGGCGACGATAATTACAGACTGTTTGTCCAGTCCCCCACCGACTTCACTAAGACCCTCCACATCCTCAACGAGCTCAAAATAGGTTACTCTCCCCCCCCCCCCCTACCAAGTCCCGCCGCCTCCGGGTGGTCGTCAGAGTGCTTCCCACGAAGTACTCTGATGGTGACCTGAGGACGGCCCTAACTTCACTGAACATTACCCCCACAGTCGTATGCAGAATCATTTCCCCTTGAACCCGTCGCCCCACCCCACTCTTTTTCGTCTCCGCCCGACACGCCGGAGAAACGCCGCCTCCCAACCCTCACGCTCCTCAATCACGTTAGCGTGACGATGGAGAAACCGTGCTCCAGGAGGATGACCCCGGTATGCTATCGCTGCCAGGGACTGGCGCACTTTGCGGGTGACTGCACCCGTGAAGTGCGTTGCGTGAAGTGTGCCGGTGGTCACGCCTCCTCGGAGTGATCCAAACCCCGAGACGCCCCCCCCTCCCACCTGCGCTCGCTGTGGCGGGAATCACACGGGGCAGCTACATGGGCTGCCCAAAAATCAAGTCGTTCAGGGCGAATCAGAAATGATTTGCAGGGCCCTCGGCTGCGGCCCGTCTGGGCACCAGTTACTCTGGTACCCTGGGGGGGGTCGGCGCCGCAGGCTTACCCCCATCACGCCTCTCGCTCCCATCCCACCCCTCTGGGCTCCTACCCACCCCCCCCCCCTCCTCTCCATCCCTATCCCACCCCCCCCCCACCCCCAACAGCCTTCCCTCACCTCCCCACCTAGCAGGCGTCATGCGCTGCTTCCCCCTCCCCACAGTGGGTATCACGCTCCACTGTTCCTTCCTCACCCCTCCAGCAGGTGTTAAGCTCTGCTGCCCCCTCTTCCACCCCGGTACAATCTCGGCAACATCCTCTCCCCACCCCATCCGCCATTCCCACCCCCATTGGTGACCTCATCACCAATGTTGTCGAGGCCTTGACCTAGGCAATCTCCTCCACATTCAACACTCTCCTCCAAACCATTCCACCCCAACTTGCCTCCGCCCTCTCCCAATCAATGTCCCCCACCACCACCACCCCCGTTCCAACCAGTCATGGCTGTTAGACACCACGGACTGACAGCCATGATCTGGAACGCCAATGGTCTCTACAAACAGCAGGGCGAGTTCCTACAGTTCCTCCTTGATGAGGGGGTCGACATTTGCCTTGTTGCTGAGACGCACCTCAAACCTGGTGTTTTTGTCCGTGTAGCGAACTACTCCTGCTACAGGACAGACAGGCCCACCGCCTTTGGTGGCACAACTGTGTACGTGTGTAATTCCCTCCGCCACCACCCCATCCCCCTCCCCCAAGTTAACACTGTGGAAGCCACTGGCGTTGTTGTCCACACGGTGAGGGGTCCCATCACGTTCGTGGCTCTTTATAGACCACCACGGGGCCGCCTTGAAACACCAGACCATGAGGCATTGCTGTCGCTCGGCAACGATGTCTTCGTTGGAGGTGACTTCAATGCCAAACATGCTGCTTGGAACAATAGATTAACCAACACATCTGGTCGTCGACTCCTCCGGGTCGCTGAGCGGCATCATTCCCGCACCATCGGCCTGCACGACCCCACCATATACGCTACTGGAGGATGTCCCCCAGATGTCTTAGACATCGCAGTGGTGAAAGGTCTACCCCACCCCATCACTGCAGCCACACGCATCGCTCTAGCCTCTGACCACCGGCCGGTCATCTGTTCCATCGATCTTGTTGGAATCACGACCGCGCCGAGTGAAGACCTGAACATCCACGGTATTGACTGGCAGTCCTACCAGTGACGGGTCAAAGCAACCCTACCCACTATCCCTGCTGCCGAACAAACTGACGCAGATCGCACCCTCATACACCTCACCACTATCGCCCTAGATGCTGCAGCGGCAGCGACCCCTCACCGTCCACATCAACCCCCAGACCATCTGCGTCCACTCCCCCCCCACATCCTTACTCTCATCACAGAGAAAAACCGGACCATCCGAGAATGGCAGCTAACTCTGAACCCGGCAACCAATCGCCTCATCAATAGACTACAGTGCCAAATCAAGGCAGCGGTGCAAAACCACCGCAATCAGGCATGGGAGAACAAAATCTCTGCCATTGACCTGAGTGGCGGCTCACAAAAAGCATTCTGAGACGATAGCAACGGATCCCCCCCCTCCTTCAGGTCGGCAATGACTATGTCCGAACCAGATGCCAAGGCTAATGCCTTGGCCGATGTCTTCGCGGACAACTTCACCCCGGTCGATGACCCTGTCGACCCCGACCATATCCGCCTGGTAACGGCACGCCTCCCTCAACTCCTTGCCGTCCAGGACCCTGAGGATGAAATCATCCCACCAATGAAGAAGAGATTGAACTGCAACTGCGGTACCTCAAATCCAAGAAAGCTGGTGGCCCCAATAAGCTGACTAACGCCCTCCTCAAGCAGCTACCCCCAGCTTCTATTCCCATCCTTACGGCCACCTTCAACAACATCCTCACAACCAGGCAATACCCTACTGCCTGGAAACATGCCAAAGTGGTCGCCATTCCCAAGGCTGGGAAGGATCTTCGTTCCCCTGCCAGCTACCATCCCATCACCCTCTTACCCGCCATCTCCAAGGTGTTCGAGAGGTTGTACCTTAAACGACTGCTCATCCACATTGCCCGAGAACGAGTCCTCCCTGATGAGCAGTTTGGCTTCAGGCAAGGACACGCAGCCACTCACCAACTGCTGCGCCTTGTAGAAGAGGCACTGGACGCCATAGAACGTAGGGAGTACTTTGGGACCATACTCCTCGACGTGTCCAGGGCGTTTGACTCGGTGTGGCACGAAGGGCTGCTATACAAATTATTTTCACTCGGCTTTCCAATGTCCCATGTACGGTTTATAGCCACATACCTGGAAGGTCGCACCTTCCATGTTAGGATCCCTGATGGGAAATCTACACGACGCCGCATCAGGGCAGGAGTACCACAAAGCAGTGTACTTGGACCGCTACTCTACTCCCTCTTCACAGCCGACCTGCCCTCTGTGCCGAGGGTACATTTAGCTCTCTATGCAGATGACATTGCACTCTGCTCTCATTCTCTGAGTGCGGCAGGTCTCCAACAGCAGATCCAGAGGGGCTAGAGATTCCCTAACCGACTGGGCTAGGACCTGGCATCTGTCATTTAATCCCTCAAAAAACCCAAGCCCTTATCATCTGCCGATGCCATATTCCCATTCGGCTCCCACAGGTGATGGTTCTTGGTACCCCAGTCCTCCGGACTCTTACTGCGAAGTACTTGGGTGTTACCCTGGATCAGCGCCTCACCTGGCGCCCCCACATCGATGCCGTGCGTCGTAAGGCAATGGGGCGGCTATGCCTGCTCTACCCTCTCATCAATCCAACCTCTCCACTCCCTACACACCTTGCTGTCAGATTGTACACCTCCCTTGTTCGCCCCAGCCTCGAATACGCGGTGGTGGTGTGGGGCAATGCTGCCCCCACCCACCTCCGCCGACTCCAAACCGTCCAGAACCGGGCTCTCCGGCGTGCCCTCCACCTCCCCTTCGATCGACTTCCCTACCCAAGAGCTCCACATCCTGGCCGAGGTGCCGCTCCTTCCTACCCGCATCCTCTCCGCAGCCACTTCCTTTTACCATCAAACCCGTCATTCTCCCAATCCTTTAATCCTTTCCCTGGGCACCCGAGTCCATCGGCTAGCCACCACTCGATGGCCTGACCTCCTCTTCCGACCCCCGTGACTCTGCATACACTATCCACCTCATCTCACGACAACTACTCTCGCACATCATCGATCATCTCCCCCACCATGTCGTGCCATTCACCCCCCACCCCCCAGCACGCCACCCCCTTCTCCCCCACACCCTCCCCAATGCCGGCCTAATCATGACAGGCCCTTTTTCCACTTCATCATCTGTCACTCTCTGACTTCTTTCTCTTCCCCCACCTCAAATTTGTTTGCCACCACAATCAAGATGCCGCCACGAAGAAGAGGCCAGGATAATGGCCTTTCATTTACATTTAACTCTTACTGTTCCTCCTCCTCTCCTTTAATCTGTCATTTAACTGTAATTCCCGGCTAGCCAATGCCCGCATCACTTCCTCACACTTCTACTGTCTCTTCTACTGTCCTGTCTTTCATTTAAAAATCACGCTGGCCAGTCAATTGGGCCGTTCATTTTCCCATCTCTTCTACTATCGCTCTGACTATCCTTTCAACCTTTAAAAAAAATTGAATTAAAAAAAAAACAGCACAAAAGTCAGGAAATGACCACAACCATCATGTAATTCCGTATAAACACACCATATAAGAAGGAGAAGCAGCTCAGTAGCGCTAGAACTTCGCCCCCAGCAGAGGGTACAACCCTCAGTCACGTGCGTCTGCGACCGAACCCAGTTCCCCTGAGCAGCCATAGCGTACGGATCTCTGTGCCGGCACGTTCACAGGAGCTCAGTCCGTCAGTTCACCTGATGATGGCGACATGTACGATCGCCGAAATATTGTGCCCGTTGGACACTGTAGACCGGCAGTACACCCATGGATATTTTGATTATCAGGACAAAGGTATTTGAATGTTTAAATATGTTTAATGTTAACTATTTATCAGAGGCTTTTTTGAAATTGATTAATTAAGAACCATTTATTGATTTTTGTTCAATTTATCCAATTAAAGAATAATAATCTCCGTTCGAGATTTCCGTTACGACCCGCCACGTGGTGCACAGTTTCAAACTGCAACCGCCGAGAAAGCTAATAAAGGGAGTTGTAGCCAGTTTTTGCGATTGCTGAACATTTATGCTAGCGTGTGTCTATGTTTAATAACTTATTGAAAATTTAGTAACGAGTGTAGCTTTTCTAAGACGAATCTTTTCGTATTGAAGCACTTCGTGCTGGAGATACCAGCCACGAGTCCTGCTCGATGCCAGCCACTGTACATAGAAAATCTGCATAGAGAAATAGTTACGATATTTGCATTTCCGTGATAACTTAGTGTATGTGTATGTATCAGCATAGTAGTATAGTGGCCACGTGCTCTCCAAGATTTTCCTTCCTTGCAATGCACGGTCCCGTTCATTTTGACTATAAAGGAGGAAGTGCTGTTGGTAAGGTTAATGGTGAATGTTTGACAGCAAATTCAGCATATGTTTTCATGATCAACAGTATACTGAGTAATTTTAAAGATGTTTATACTTTACCAGTCAAGAAATTAACAGGTGATAATTTGCATCAATGGATCAAAAGAATTATATTGGGTCTTGAAGATACCAGTTTTAAAGTACTGTCTGTAATTTCAGATAATTCTATTAATAGAAGGGCAATGTCGTCATTTTCAAACCACTCTTCAGTCTCTTATGTATATAACCATCCTAGAGAATGAATGAGACCATTGTTTTTTGTAATTGATTCTTTACACATTATGAAGTACATCTGGCATAAACAGTTAAAGCAAAAGAAGTATAATTTATCCCACATTTCAAAACAATGACTCTTGCATACATTATGCCTATTTTGATGGCTATATGACCTTGAACATGAAAACCTGGCAAAATATTGTTATGGTCTGACTTTGAAAGCTACGAGACCAAATAACGTTGAAAACCAAAATGCTAAACTAGCTCTGCAAATTTTCAGCTATGTCACAGCTAATGCCCTTCGAACACTGGGTCCAAAACACTCCTTAGATCACTGTGCGGAAACAGCAAATTACATTAGTTTGTTAATCAAATGGTGGAAAATAGCTAATGTGAAAACACCATTTAAAGGTAATAGGTTAAATGATGAATTCATGAACCCTTTAAAACAATGTACAGTAGATGACCCAAGTATGCATATCTTACAGTAATGTTAGAATGGTTAAGCAGATGGGAAAAAATAAACATCCGATATCCTGATGGTTCACTAACAAAACAAACATGTTCAGCATTGATGCAGACAACACAGGCCTTTATAAAATCGTCTGAATATTGTATTAAAGAGTTGCAGTTTTCCTCCTTTTTACCTGGAAAATTTCAAAATGATTTGCTCGAAGAGAGATTTGGAAAGTACAGGATCGGAACGTGGAATGTCAGATCCCTTAATCGAGCAGGTAGGTTAGAAAATTTAAAAAGGGAAATGGATAGGTTAAAGTTAGATACAGTGTTAATTAGTGAAGTTCGGTGGCAGGAGGAACAAGACTTTTGGTCAGGTGAATACAGGATTATAAATACAAAATCAAATATGAGTAAAGCAGGAGTAGGTTTAATAATAAATAAAAAGTAGGAGTGTGGGTAAACTACTACAAACAGCATTGTGAACGCATTATTGTGGCCAAGAGAGACACAAAGCCCAAGCCTACTACAGTACTACAAGTTTATATGCCAACCGCTCTGCGGAACAAAGAACTTAATGACATGTATGATGAGATAAAAGAAATTATTCAGATAGTGAAGGGAGACGAAAATTTAATAGTCATGGGTGACTTGAATTCGATAGTAGGAAAAGAAGAGAAGGAAATGTAGTAGGTGAATATGGAAAGGGGGTAGGAATGAAAGAGGTAGCCACCTGGTAGAATGTTGCACAGAGCGTAACAATCATAGCTAACACTTGATTCCAGAATCATAAAAGAAGGTTGTATACATGGAAGAGGGCTAGAGACACTGGAAGGTTTCAGATAGGTTATATACTGGTAAGACAGAGATTAAGGAACTACGTTTTAAACTGTAAGACATTTCCAGGAGCAGATGTGGACTCTGAACGCAATCTATTTTGTTATGAACTGTAGATTAAAACTGAAGAAACTGCAGAAAAGTGGGAATTTAAGGTGGTGCGACCTGGATAAACTGACAGAACCAAGGGTTGTAGAGAGTTTCAGAGAACATTAGAGAATGGTTGTCAAGAACAGGGGAAAAGAAAACAGTAGAAGAAGAATGGGGAAATAGTGAAGGCAGCAGAGGACCAAGTAGGTAAAAAGACAAGGGCTAGTAGAAATCCTTGGGTAACAGAAGATATATTGAATTTAATTGAGGAAAGGAGAAAGTAAAAAATGCAGTAAATGAAGGGGGGCAAGAATGAATACAAACGTCTCATAAATGAGATCGACAGGAAGTGCAAAATGGCTAAAATGTAAGCATGAGGGCAAATGTAAGCATGTCGAGGCATTTATCACTAGGAGTAAGATAGATACTGCCGACAGGAAAATTAAAGAGACCTTTGGAGGAAAGAGAACCACTTTTATGAATATTAAGAGCTCAGATGGAAACACAGTTCTATGCAAAGAAGGGAAAGCAGAAAGGTCGGAGGAGTATATAGAGGGTCTATAAAAGGGCGATGTACTTGAGGACAATATTATGGAAATGGAAGAGGCTGTAGATGAAGATGAAATGGAAGATATGATACAGAGTGAAGAGTTGGACAGAGCACTGAAAGACCTAAGTCGAAACAAGGCCCCGCGAGTAGACAACATTCCATTACAACTACTTACAGCCTTGGGAGAGCCAGTCCTAACAAAACTCTACCTTCTAGTAAGCAAGAAGTATGAGACAGGTGAAATAACCTCAGACTTCAATAAGAATATAACTATTCCAATCCCAATGAAAGCAGGTTTCAACAGATGTGTAAATTACCAAACAATGGAATGTAGTCTAAATCAAGTGATGCTGAGGGAATTAGGTTATGAAATGAGATACTTAAAGTGGCAGATGAGTTTTGCTATTTGGGGAGAAAAATAACTCACGATGGTCGAAGTAGAGAGGATATAAAATGTAGATTGGCAATGACAAGGAAAGTGTTTCTGACTCCATGGATGATAAATGGTTTAGACAAGAAGAGAATAGAACCTTTCGAAATGTGGTGCTGCAGAAGAATGCTGAAGAGGAGGTACTGAATAGAATTGGGGAGAAGAGAAATTTGTGGCACAACTTGACTAGAAGAAGGGATCAGTTGGTAAGACATGTTCTGAGGCATCAAGGGATCACCAATTTAGTATTGGAGGACAGTGTGGAGGGTAAAAATCGTAGAGGGAGACCAAGAGACAAATACACTAAGCAGATTCATAAGAATGTAGGTTGCAGTAGGTACCGGGAGATGTAGAAGCTTGCACAGGATGGAGTAGCATGGAGAGCTCCATCAAACCAGTCTCAGGATTGAAGACCACAACAACAGGCAGTTATGTGGAGGTCAGTACAATGTCAGTATCAGGCAGGTGTTTGAGGTAGAAAAGAAGCTTTGTTTGCAGTCTATAATTAGGCTAAATTTAAAATAAACTGTTTTTGCTTAGAAGTATACAGTCCATCAGAATATTTTCTCTGATGGCCCAAATAATGACATTGAGATTCATTCCATAAATGATGAAATAGTAGTCAATCCATCAAAACTTACTGAAAACTACAGTGAAGATTTGCCTGTTCTTACATATATAGCAGGGTATTGTTGCTACTCTGTTTTGAAAAATACATAATGTGAATTTCGTGAAGATATACTGGTGTTAGATAACATTTTAAATGATCAAGAAATGTATTCATTAATACAGAATGTAAGTGGAGGAAAATACTCATTCCTTGCTCTCAAATTATCAGTGGGGTTGTTACTACATACCTGACTTATGCAAGTGTCAAATTAGAAACTGAGTTCCTTAAAGTACCAAACCAAAGAGAACTGGTTTCACACCTGGCTTGGAATTCAGTTTTCATGAATGAACTGCTCGGGAAGAGAGAATGTGGTAGTCACAGAGCTCAAGATACTTGCAAATAAACAAATACGAATTTCAACCAATGAATTTCTTAATAATTTCACCAAAATGAAAAATCAAAGCATTGTGAAGGATGCTGTCCCTAGAAAGCAAACCATATTCAACAGAAGTGAAGCCTGAATTTAACTTTAATTGTAAACAGTATGTTTAATTTATGCAGTTTGAATACATACAGTACACATAAGTTGGAAGAATATTTTTATTCGTTACTACCCTGTATTTCTCCGAACTACTGTTATTAATGAAGCTAGTACTTAAAAAAGAAGACTAACTTCACATCCACTGACCAATTAATCAACCATTGGTCTGGTTCTTGAAACCTTAGATTTTCATAAATTTTTTGTACACTGTGTTCGCAAATTTGCTCCAGTTATCATTAATTTCCATTTTGATTTGTATAAATGCAAACAGGCCTTAAGACAACAAATTTTGATAATACAATTTGATCTGAAAAGATTGTACACTTCTCTTAGGTTTCCTAAAATTGATTTGTTTTGAACATACATAGGCTTGCTGTCACCTTCTCCCATAGAAATGTAATGATGTCCATCAGGCATTCCCTGCTAGTATTATTACAATATAACTAACAACAGTTTTAGCAGAAAAGTACTGTTCAGGTTCAGGGTCAGAAGTAAAGAGTAGGCCCTTTTCTTCCACTATCCCCCCCCCTCCACCCCCCTCCTTGTGTATCATAACAGCTAAATATTTCCTGATTTCCACTGGTTTCTTTCGGAAAGAAGGTTTCACTTAATTTCAATGTAATTTTGTCAGCTTTGTCTTTACAATACGTTTATGAGTTTATACATTTCTTTATTACTGAGGATTTCTGTAATGACGGCAGAGGCTTTCAAAAATACAAGCCACCTTCAGCATCCACAAACTCAGGGCCATTAGACATGCTTCAACTCAGTTGTACCTTTCCACAAGATTTTTGCTTTCAATTATCCGTAGTTCAGGTTTTCCTTCATTAGATAATTTCACTTTACATGAAGTGGAGATTTTCAATTTTTCTTAAATACCCAAGTTCAGATCAATCATCCATAAGTTACATTTCCAAGACATTTACTCATGCAGTGCGAGTCTTTTTAAGGGATTACAACAAAATTTTAACCACTTTTATCCATAGTTTGTCTTCTTAAGAAATTGGAGAAGGATAAATCACAATTATCAAAATGATGATGAGAGTTACAAAAATTTTAAATTCATTACATTAAAGCAACATTTTTTGAAATACCATTATTCAAACATAGTAATGCCTGCCAGTGAAGTTTGGTGCTAGAGTCTTCAGAATGTACTGAATCTTATTGCATTCTGTGTAAAATGCCACTACTACTATTTTGAAAAGGCTGTTATATGTATGCTTGACCCGTGCATGACATGTGTTGCATTGCTGAAACCTGCCCCTCTTCTCCCACCGATGCTTTGTTGATTTTCTTTCAACAATTGCTTTCTCCTAAAGCTCATTATTGTGTCAATAAAATTGAATGGTTCTGTTTTATTATTATTTATTCATAGTATTTACTTTCTGTTGTGTTAGTTATAATTTTTAAGCCGGACAGCTTTAGACACCAGTCTACCCACTGAAGACGCATTGTAAATAAGGCAAAATGGGTTTGTATGCACAAGTTAAATGAAAACCACTGAATGTGCAGCTTGCATAAGGCCTTTTCCTTTTAAACTACTATTTATACACAGCCTCTGCAAAAACTGCTACCACAAATAACTTATTTTAACTCTCATGAACCAGTCTGCAAAAGTTTTAATACAGTTGGCTAAGCAAATTGCAGTAAAATAAAATTTATTTCAATACTTCCCACTGGAATACCATCATACATACATTAAAAAGTGTGCAAGTGACAGTTTTAGAAACTATAATTTTGAAATTTTAAGAATTAAAAAAAATGGGTTTGGAAGAATTCATCTCTTCTTGACTCTACTAATATATAGCACACATTTTTAAACCTTAGAAGAAACTGAATACAGTGGCACAAATTTCAGGTCTGTAAGTCAAAAGGTTTTGGGGTTGTGGCCTTTATAAGGTTTCAAAGCATGAAAAATTGCAGAATTTTGGTTGTTTTTAAATTTAAGAACTCTAAAATAAAAAGCCAAAAAATATTCAATCTTGGGTTTTTCATCATTTTGATATAATAAAATGAAATATGCAAAATTTCAAATCAACTATGTTCAAATTAAATTTTGTATTGATGGATTTCACATGGAAAGAACCTGTTTTCATTATTAACCCTTTCAGACCTGGTGGTCACAATTGTGTACATAAAGTTTGTTCACTAATATTTCGCTGACAAGAAATGTCAGGTGCATCCAAACCCACTTTACACATTTGTGTACGTTTCTTTTACCCATGCTCCAGCAGTTGCTGCTCTCTTGTGAGCAGTTTGTGAACCACATAGCAAAATATACTCTCTGGTGTTGTCTCTGTGGGAAGCCATTACTCGTTGACTTTATTGCTATAATAGTCACGTTGTGGGTTTTGTTTATGAATTTTGTGTGGTTTCCTTCTTTTGGAAACATTAGACATTCTTTCAGTGGAATTTTCAGCAATTGTATTCAGTTGATATTTGTGTTATGTATCAGGTAAGATTAATGTACACATTTGTGTACAACAGGTCAATGGTGTAAAATAGGAAAAATAACCTAGAATCTGTGTCAGCTATATTTGCATGGTTATGGTAGTTATGTGTGGTAATTCTTCCATTAATTTCAGTATCAGCAGCAAGGAGGAGAATAAGTGACCTGTACATATGATTTTATTTTATATTGCTGGCTTTTGACTTACAAAATGGATAAGGAATATCTGTCTGTGGAGAAAGATTGGGACTTGATTATGGACATAATTGAAAATGGTGGTGTTTCTGACATTAGTTTGAGAGGAGATGAGGATGACAGAGTACCACTTATTGAAAGGCAAGCTCCACAAATAGTAAAACGTGTTGGAGCAAATAACGTGGGCGTGAATGATGTGTGTAGAGCCACCATATCTGAAGATGAAGGTGGTGGAGAGTTGGTGGATGTTGAAGTGAACTTTTTATGCAATGAAAACAACCCAGATTTGAATAACCTGTGTGGCAACATAATGGTGACACCTAAAGAACGCATAAAATGGAAACGCAAGCCTCTAAGAACCATTGCAGGAACATACAAAGCTCCAAATTTTGAAGAGTCTTGTGTTCTCCAATGCAATACTTCAAAAGATATATACCAGATGATTTGTTCACTAGCATGGCAGCACATACTCATTTATGCATTACAACAAGGCAAATCCTCATTCAAGCAGACAACTCCTCAAGCATAAGAGATGCTATTTGGTTTGCATATAATGACTGGCACCTTGAAATTTCCCAGATTATGAATGTATTGGGATACAAGCCTGAAGGTAAATGTGTTTTGGGAAAACACGTCACGAGACAGATTTTTAGAATTACAAACATATTTACACTTGGTGAACAATCTGGAAAAGCCACCTGAAAATAAAGATAAATTTTACAAAGTCAGGCCAATTTACTTAGCCATTCGCAAACGCTGCAATGAACTTCCTATAGAAGAGAATGTTTGTGTCAGTGAAGGAATTATTCCTTTCACTGGGAAGTTTTCTGCAGAGCAGTATGTCACGGGGAAACCAAGTCCATGGGGAATCAAAGTCTTCATGTGAAAAGAGTGGAATAGTACATCATTTCCTTTTGTATCAAGGTGCTACAACTGAACTAAATACCACATACTGTAAAAAATTTGTATTACGTCCTGCTGTTAGTTTAGAATTTTCTGTTCCACTCTCAAAAGGCAAAGGTCATAAATTATACTTTGACAACTTCTTTTTACCTTGTGTGTTTCAAGTTCTGAAATCACAAGGCATCAATGCAGCAGATACAGTCCATCAAAACAGATTTGGAAAGAAATTGCCTTTTTCAGATGACAAAAAATAATGAAACAAACCAGAGGTTACTGTGAAGAAATCACTAGTGCTGATGACATTGCCATGTGTAAGTGGTTAGACTGTAGGCCAGTTGTATTGTGTTCAAAATTTGTTGGTAAAGGCTCAGTGGATGAAGTTGAGTATTGGGACAAAAAACACCATAAATATGTGTAAGTAGAGAGACCTGAAGTAGTGAGAAGATATAAACATGCAATGGATGGTGTGGAACGCTTCTACAGAGTTTTCATCAGATCTCAAAAATGGGCTTTCCATATGATTTTTCATGCTGTTGACTTTGCCATCCTGCAAAGTTGGTTGGCATACGGACAAGATAACCTGTCTATCCAAAAGAAGAAGCAAATGGACCTTCTTTCCTTTCGTATCAGTGTAGCAGATTGATTGTGCTAGAAGAAAGTGACTGAAAAGAAGAGGGGGCGTCTGTCTGATGAAGAACTGGCTTCAGACGTGAATGTCATACCAAGAAAAAGGGGAGAATTATGACCAGTTACAGAGATACAGTTTGATTCCATTGACCATTTGCCTTTGCATTATTTAGGAGCTCCAAGTCGCTGCAAATTTCCAAACTGTACAGGGCGTTCTAGAATTCAATGCAGAAAATGTAAAGTACATTTATGTCTCCAAAAGGGCAGAAATTTTTTTGCGGTTTCATATAAAACTTTAAAATCAGTATTTTGACCATTGTTGTTTAAATAATAACTGTAATTTGGAATTAGTTTTATTGTTTCTTCTGTTTTAAAGTGAAATAAAGAGTGCCATTCTTGATCCATAGTGTTAACCTCTGAAATGTATGACATGAAGTTCGAGACCTGATGAACACAATTGTGTACATTAAATATCTAGGAAACTAAAGACTATATGAAATTTTTTTCTTAGAAAAATGTTGTCAGGAAACTCGCCTGAATGTAAAAATGATGCCAGATACTTTCTTTAATAAGTAAGTAAAAAATCAGGTCTGAAAGGGTTAAACATGATAATTTGTGTGTAGTTGAAAACATGTGTATAAGTCTAATGAAGCCATCAATCCCATTGTAAGCTTTTGA
>NC_064625.1:170018268-170024028 GCF_023898315.1 Schistocerca nitens
ATTAGGGGACCGTTTTCTTTATCCGTTAAACAGTGTACAGAGGCAAAAATATTGTTTGTCACTGTTCGAATATTTATGTAATTCTTATTTCCGATAAGTCACCTCCGTTAAGTACAACGCGGTCAACATAAAATTCCTCTCAGAGGGTAACACTGTTCTGTTCTGATGCATTATACCATAATTGCTTTAATAAGATAGTTTTATTTCACAACCTGCCTCCAACTTTAAGGTTACGGTATAGCAGTAACATACAGTAGTGTTATACACTGTCCTGTCGAAGGCGGCCCCAAAGCGAGTTACGCCACCTCTTCTCGAGCAGCAAATGACCAGCCAGTCGTAGCACAAGAGGGCTCTCAAATCCTCAAACCCAACCTAGAAGAACTACCTCACGGCGAAGAGGCTACGGAGGTCGCTTTGGAGACCAGCGGCAGTGGAGGACGACAAATGTCTGCGACCACACTTTCTTCTGTTCACAGGAGGCAGCAAAAGAAGCAGCCAAATGCACCAGAGGGTGCAAAAGCAGACACTGAGGCCAACCACAAAGAAGGGGAAGGTTTTTGTTTTTGTTTTGGTGTTAGGGCACAAAACTGCTATGGTCATTAGCGCCCAGCCCATGACTTAGGAAACAGTAAAAAAACCGAATTTTTTTTTTTGTGGTTTTAGGGCGCACAACGTCAACGGTCATTAGCGCCCAGACTACTTTAGGAATGCACCGCGAGTCACAAGTTTAAAACAGCAACAAAACGGAAAACACGATGAAAGACATACTGACAGGCATAGGATTAAAAAAGAAAACAGCATAATCAAATGTCCTTTGAGAGGGTTGTCAAATTGATAAAATGAAGAACGCGAGCAGCTGCTCGTGGGTCATCCGCTAAAATGGCTTCTACAGTACATGGCAGGCCAATATCGAGACGTAGGGTGTTAAAATTCGGACACGACGTTAAAATGTGGCGGACCGTCAGCAATTGCCCACATGGGCAGAACGGCGCCGGCGCAGCCGTCAGCAGATGGCGATGGCTGAACCGGCAGTGGCCAATTCGCAACCGGGCCAAAACTACCTCCTCCCGCCGAGAAGGGCGTGAGGAGGACGTCCAAGCCACGGGTAGAGCTTTCAAGGCCCGAAGCTGCTTGTCTGAAAGTGCAGCCCAAGCGGCATGCCACAGCGAGACAATGCGCCGACAAATTACCCTGCTACAATCTGACGAAGGGACACCACAAGAAGCTGTCCGAGGCTGGAGGACCGCAGCCTTGGCCGCGGCATCTGCAGCTTCGTTCCCAGGGATACCGACATGGCCAGGAATCCACATAAAGCTAACCGGAGAACCGACGTCCACCAGCTGCTGAAGAGAGCATTGGATCCGGTGCACGAAAGGGTGAACCGGGTACGGATCACCGAGGCTCTGGATAGCGCTCAGGGAATCGGAGCAGATGACATATGCAGAATGTCGGTGGCGGCAGATGTAAAGGACAGCCTGGTAGAGGGCAAAGAGCTCAGCTGTGAAGACCGAACAATGGCCATGGAGCCGATATTGGAAACTTTGTGCCCCGACAATAAAAGAACACCCGACCCCGTCATTGGTCTTAGAGCCATCTGTATAAATGAAGGTCATATTAATGAACTTCAAACAAAGTTCGACAAAACGGGAGTGGTAGACTGAATCGGGGGTAACCTCCTTCGGGAGCGAGCAGAGGTCTAGGTGGACGCGAACCTGAGCCTGGAGCCAAGGTGGCGTGTGGCTCTCGCCCACTCGAAAGGTGGCAGGGAGTGAAAAATGAAGGTGTTGAACGAGGCGACGAAAGCGAACTCCAGGGGGTAGCAGGGCGGAGACATACAACCCGTATTGACTGTCGAGAGAGTCATCAAAAAAGGAACGATAAGATGGGTGGTCAGGCATTGCCAGTAGCCGACAGGCATACCGACAAAGCAGTATATCGCGCCGGTAGGTGAGTGGCAACTCACCAGCGTCAGCATGAAGACTCTCGACGGGACTAGTATAAAACGCTCCGATCGCAAGTCGTAAACCCCAATGTTGTATGGAGTTGAGGCGGCGTAAGATGGATGGCCGTGCAGAGGAGTATACGAAGCTCCCATAACCCAGCTTGGAGCGGACGATCGACCGATATAGGCGAAGGAGGACGGTTCGATCCGCTCCCCACGACACCACGACATACCACTGAGAACACAGAGGACATTGAGAGAACGGGTACAACGGGCAGCCAAATAAGACACATGTGGAGACCAACTAAGTTTCCTGTCAAATGTAAGACCTTACAATTTTGTTGTCTCCACGAATGGGAGAGCAACGGGACCAAGTCGTAAAAACGGTGGGAGGAATTCTTTGTAGCGCCAGAAGTTAATACAGACCGTCTTCTCGGCAGAAAAACGGAAGCCATTGGCGACACTCCACGAGTAAAGACGGTCAAGAGAACGCTGAAGACAGCGCTCCAGGAAACACGTACGCTGCGCACTGCAATAGATGGTAAAATCGTCCACGAAAAGGGAGCCTGATACATCAGCTGGGAGGCAATCCATTATTGGATTGATCGCTATGGCGAAGAGAGCGACGCTCAAAACTGAGCCCTGTGGTACCCCATTCTCCTGGCGAAAGGTGTCTGACAGGACAGAACCCACACGTACCCTGAACTGTCGATCCATTAAAAAGGAACGAATAAAAAGAGGGAGGCGACCGCGAAGACCCCATGTATGCATGGTGCGGAGAATGCCCGCCCTCCAACAGGTGTCGTAAGCCTTCTCCAAATCAAAGAACACAGCCGCGGTCGGGCGCTTCCGCAAGAAGTTATTCATAATGAAGGTCGACAAGGTAACCAGATGGTCAACAGCAGACCGGCGCCTACGAAATCCACATTGTACATTGGTAAGTAGGCGTCGAGACTCGAGCAGCCAAACCAATCGAGAGTTAACCATTCGCTCCATCACTTTACAGACACAGCTGGTAAGCGAGATGGGTCGATAACTGGAGGGCAAGTGCTTGTCCTTCCCCGGCTTAGGAATCGGGACAACAATAGACTCGCGCCAGCATGCGGGAACATGTCCCTCAATCCAGATGCGATTGTAAGTACGAAGAAGAAAACCTTTACCCGCAGGAGAAAGGTTCTTCAGCATCTGAATATGAATAGAATCAGGCCCTGGAGCGGAGGACCGTGATCGGCCAAGTGCGTTGTCGAGTTCCCGCATGGTGAATGGGGCATTATAACTTTCACGATTCGAGGAGCGGAAGTTAGGTGGCCTAGCCTCCTCTGCCTGTTTGCGGGGGAGGAAGGCAGGGTGGTAATGAGCGGAGCTCGAAACCTCTGCGAAAAAGCGGCCGAAGGCATTGGAGACAGCCTCAGGGGCCACAAGGACGTCATTCGCGACCGTCAAGCCAGAAACTGGTGAGTGGACCTTAGTGCCAGATAGCCGGCACAGGCTACCCCAGACAACAGAAGGAGTAAAACTGTTGAAGGTGCTTGTGAAAGCAGCCCAGCTGGCTTTCTTGCTTTCTTTAATAATACGACGACACTGTGCACGTAATCTTTTATAATTGACACAATTCGCCACTGTAGGGTGGCGTTTAAAGGCGCGTAAAGCATGTCGACGAGCACGTAGAGCGTCTCTACATGCTGCGGTCCACCAGGGGACCGGTACGCGACGTGGAGAAGAAGTAGGGTGAGGGATGGAATATTCAGCAGCAGAGAGAATGACTTCCGTGAGGTGTGCGACCTGACTATCGCAGCTTGGGAATGTTTGATCCTGAAAGGTCGCCCTTTAAGAGAAGAGCCCCCAGTCTGCTTTGGAGATGTTCCAACTAGATGAGCACGGAGAGGGGGTATGCTGCAGGAGATGGATAACACACGGGAAGTGGTCGCTCGAATATGTATCAGAAAGAGCATACCACTCGAACCGGCGTGCAAGTTGGGGAGTACATATAGAGAGATCTAAATGGGAATAGGTGTGAGATGTATCCGAAAGAAAAGTAGGGGCGCCAGTATTGAGGCAGACGAGATTGAGCTGGTTGAAAAGGTCTGCTAACAGGGAGCCCCTCGGGCAGGATGCTGGAGAGCCCCAAAGGGGATGGTGGGCATTGAAGTCTCCAGTTAACAAAAATGGTGCAGGTAGCTGAGCAATAAGTTGCATCATGTCTGCCCTGGTAACGGCAGACGACAATGGAGTGTAAACGGTACAAATGGAAAATGTAAAAGTGGGGAGAGTAATGCGGATGGCAACTGCCTGCAGGCCGGTGTGCAACGTGATGGGATCGTAGTAAATATCATCCTGGACCAGCAACATAACCCCTCCATGAGCTGGGATACCTACCACAGGGGGTAGGTCAAAACGCACAGAGGTGTAGTGTGCCAAGGCAATTTGATCGCATGGGCGTAGCTTCGTTTCCTGGAGGGCTACGACGAGCGGACGGTGCAAGCGAAGCAGCAACTTCAAGTCCTCTCGGTTGGAGCGAATGCTGCGAATATTCCAGTGAATAAGTGCCATCGTAAGAAAAAAGGAAGATGAAAGAAGGGGTCACCTCGAAGGCCGCTGAGGGCCCGGCTTCGAGCGAGCACTGCCGCCGCTATCAGTAGGCGGACAGTCATCGTCCATTGGGTCTATAGGTTCATCGGCCATCTCGGTAAGATGGCCGGGAGGGGGAGCTTCCTCCGCCGGTGAACGGCCAGATGTTCGGCTACCAGCGGTGCGGCCAGGCGAAAGGGATGACGGCCTGGGGCGGCAACCGCTGGGTGGCGCAGGAGAAGAAATGCGCCGTGGCGGAGAAGGAGAACTGTGCTTCCTATGAGCCTTCTTGGAAGGACGTTTGGTGGAAGTACCGGACGAAGGCTGGGAGGTCGAGGTACGTAGGAAGTCTGCACGGGACGGTTCCTTCTTGAAGGCCCGTGCATCTGACTTCGGGGTCTTCGTCTTAGCAGAAGCTGATGAAGGGGCTGGTGTCTGTGGGGTGATGGGACGAAGAGGAGACGTCGACCGCGCGATCTTAGCACTGGCCGAACGGACGACCGTGGTGCTGAAGGTCAGATCGGCAGGTCTGGGTTGCCACCTCCCTGGTAGTCCGAGGAGAGGCGAGGACAGTACTGTATTTCCCCGCTGGAGAGCAGCGTGGGCTTCCTACTAGCCAATAGCTTGTGAGCAGCCGAGGTGGACACTTTCTCTTTGACCCGAATTTCTTGGATACAGCGTTCTTCCTTATAGACAGGACAGTCGCGGGAGGATGCATGCATGGTCACCCTGACAGTTCACACAACGAGGAGACGGAGGTGGACAGTCACCCTCATGGGCACTCCCTGCCACAAGTGACACATTTAGCCGCATTGGAACAAGATTGGCGAGTATGATTGAAACGCTGTCACTGGTAGCAGCGCGTAGGTGTCGGGACATAGGGGCGAACAGAAATAACCTCGTAGCCCGCTTTGATGCGCGATGGCAGCTGAACACTATCGAAGGTCAAGAAAAGTGTCCGGGTCGGTACAAGGTCATTGTTGACCTTTTTCATGACCCTATGGACAGCCGTCACGCCCTGCTCAGCGAGGAAAGATTGAATCTCCTCGTCAGTCAAACCGTCGAGGGGATCTAGTGTAGACCACACCACGAGACGAATTCAATAAGTTCGGTGAGCCTCCCACCCGGACAGGGAATGTGTACAGGAGTGTGGCCCGAAGCAGTTTTTGTGCCTGAAAGGCGCTCTCAGTTTCGAGTAATAAGGTACCGTTACGCAACCTGGTACAGGATTTGACAGATCCGGCTATGGC